>NC_056728.1:1090927111-1091017111 GCF_019279795.1 Protopterus annectens
AGATCGAGGTAGGCTGTATGGACTGCCTTTCCCTTGTCAATGGCTTTGGTGACTGTTTTGAAGAAGTCAACCAAGTTTAAAAGGCATGATCTGCCTTTGACAAAGCCAAACTGGGTTGGATCCAAAGTCTGCAAATTCCCTATGTCTTTATTTATGAGGTCCATTATGATCCTCTCCATGGCTTTGCAGATAAGGCTTGTCAAGCTAATGGGCCGGTAATTTCCAGGGTCGGTGGAGGCACCGCCTTTGTGAAGTGGGACCACAGTTGCAGTGCGCCACTCCCTGGGTACGTATCCAGAGGTAAGACTTTGATTAAACAGCTGTCCTAGCTGTGGGTTTAATTCCTCATTGAGTTCGTGGAGCACACAGCCGGGGACACCATCAGGTCCCATGGATGCTGTGTTTTTTGCTTTGGAGAGAGCAGTTCTCACTTGGGCTGGAGATGTTTGGGGGCTGCAGTCGTTTGGTATAGATATCTCTCCTTTGGGGAGGGGGAAGTTTGCACTGAACCTGTCAGCCAGTATGTTGGCAATATCTGTAGGATCAGTAATCTTCACATCATTTTGAACTAGTTCTGAGCTTATCTGGGAGTTTCCTCCTAGGTTTCTAACATAGCTAAAGAAGGCCTTATGATTGTCTTTTGAGTCTTTAGCTATTTTTCTCTCGAAATTTGCTTTGGATGATTTTATGAGAGCTCTTAGTTTTTTACTTATAATGATCAAGGGTGTCTTACCTTTTAAGGATTTTGCTCTATCTTGTAGTAGCTTCCTCCTTTTATTGTAGAGTTTGTTTATGGCTGGGGTCCACCAGACTGGACGCTTGCCTTTGGTACTAAGAGTCTTTGTTTTGTTTGGGATTGCCTTATCCATGCAGTCCTGCAGGTGCTGGTAGAAGGTGTTTGTAAGTGATTCAGCGGCTTGAGTACTGTTTTCCACTGCTCGGGGCCTTAAAGGAGACCACACTAGTCTTTAGAAGTGTGAAGTCGGCTTTTGAGAAGTTCTTTACTGTGGTCTTTTTATTTCAGGTGGGGTGGGATGAGGAGCAGCAGCGAGATTAGTTTGTGATCTGATCTCACCAGTGAGGGGTATACTTCCGGTGTTGAACATTGTGCTCCCATGTTCGTGATGATGAGATCAAGTATGTTATCTCCTCTTGTGGGGATGGTGACTAGTTGTTCCATGGCATTTGAGTTTATGAATTCCAGGAACTTTTGGGCTAGGGTGTTTGGGCTTGAGTAGTGTTCCCAGTCTATATTAGGGTAATTGAAGTCACCTAGTATGATGGTGTTTGGTGATACATTTATCCTCTAGTGTTTTCAGGAAGGCCATGTGAGGTTCCTGAGTTTGTGAGGGTGGCCTATAACATGCTACAATTTGCAGAGCAGTCTTGCCTATGGTTAATTGCACCTGGATGGTCTCTGATGCATCGTGCGTTGCCACCAGTCTTGAGGTGTGGGTGTCCTTGATGAATATGGATACCCTCCTTTCTTGGTATTGTCCGGATTTTGGGGCCGGAACGCATGATATGAGGTAAAACCTGATAGCACTGGGGTGCTCTCAGGAGCCTTGAACCAGGTTTCTGTCACAGCACAGACATCGATGTTCTCCATACTGAGAAGGGCCTCGAGTGCGTGCATTTTGAGATTTAGACTTCTGGCATTGAGCAGCATTACCCTTAGTTTTTTCCTTTTTGTGTTCTAGGGTGGTAGGTTTAGAATTTGAGCCTTGCCTAAAAAGGCACTATGGGGGTGGCAAGAGCCTTTGCCAATATCCGGAATCCCAGGGTGACAGGTGCAAGCCGTCCCTTGAAGCAGCGTGGCTTGTCCAGCATGTCATCCCAGGCAGACAGATACTGGATCCCCTTTGAATGACACCAGTGTTTAAGCCAATTGTTAAAGCTGATCATCTTATCTCTGTATTGTGGCATCACTCTTGGTGAAGGTAGGATACTGCTCAAGGTCAGGGTCATACCTGCCTGGGCTACATAATCAGAGAGCTCCTCAATGTCTCTTTTCATGTAGTCCAAGGAGGTACGTCTCAGGTCGTTTACACCAGCGTGGACAATGACTGAGTCATATTTGTACTTGCTGTTGAGAGACCTGAGTACTTGCGTTATGTGGTGGATTCTAGCGCCCGACAGGCAGCTTACTGTGACCTTCTCCTTACTCAGTCTGGTGAGCGGGACGTCAGTGTGTCTGACTATGGAGTCACCAATGACTAGTGTGTCTGGCATTGTGTTTGGCCTTAAGGGCTGTGACTGTTTGACATTCTGACTGTGAGGTCTATGTGTTGCAGGTGTTGTGTTCTGAGGTGGTGGTTGTTTGGGTGTCTGCTTTGGTGGCCTCTGCTGTTTTGGTAGATTTTTGATCAGAGCCTCCGAGTATGTCTTTGTGTGTTTATGTGTATGATTTGAGGTTGTAATGGTGCTATGTGAGACTGGGTCTATAGTGTGTGTGGTAACCTTCTCCTCCTGACTGGTCTTGCCAGTCCTGTGTTGAGAGAGCTCAGCCTCCAGTTTGGCCGTATAGTTGCATCTCTCGCATGTATTTGTGTTTTGTGGGAGGAGGAGAGGGTTGTCTGTGTACATGAGGCAATTGTAACATTGCCTCAGTATTCCCAGGTTCACCAGCTGAGCAGGAGAGGATACTAGCAACTGATCCCTCGACATGCTAGAAGGATAGACAAAAACTTTAAAAAAGATTCAGGGGGACGTGGGTGACCGAGAAATGGGGGGTTACCTTTTTGGGGTACTATCTATAACAAGAGTGCCGTATCAAGGTAATAAGTACTGTAGGAGCAAGTGCTAGGTTTAACAGATAGAGAATAGTCTACTTGGAGTCAAGTGGAGATGATCTTTTTAGTTATAGGATACGCTGATTAGATCAGTAGTATAGTTCGAGGAAGGTAGTTTTAAGGGAAAATTTGAAGAGTGGACTTTAGGTAGCCCAAATAGTTTAAACCTGCCTAACCAGACCATTTTGCAAGTAAGTGTTGAAAGTGAATAAGATGAGTCAGACGAAGGCAGACAAAATCGGATAAATATTTCTGACAAATACAATCCAAGTGGAAAGAAAGGTAATGCCTAAAAGTGAAGAAAAACTAATACAGGAAAGTCTTGTCTCTAAATTTAAATAGCATTAAACTTGGTATAAGAAGGTGGGAATTCCATTGGCAGGATATTTATCAAATCATGCAAGGCGTGGAGAAGGGACATTATAAGAATAGTATGGACAGATATATTTTCTGAGGTATCAGTGAGTATGAGGGGGTGAGCAGGGTGATACTAAAGAAGTATTATTTGTGTGAGAACCACGCTAACTTTTTAATGATGACATAAAGATTGATGTAGCAATAGGATATAGGATGGGGAGTCAAAGGAAGGATCTGGAAAAGCTGATCAATTGAGAAGAAAAGTAGTACTTGAAGTCTGATATATAAAGTGCTACACTTGAGCCGTATCAACCCTGAACTCTCTTGTTTTCATTTGACTTTGGTGAAGACTTGTATGATTATTTATTATTATTTTTTAATTATTAATTGGTTATTAGTTGTTGTACTTCTGTGGACAAAACGTTTTCTTCTGAATTAAAAGGTTCCATGAAGAGGCAGATCTGATTAACCATGAGCGAAAGCGCTGCAGACAAGGTATATTCATTAATTTTTAACATACAGAGACATTTTTAAGTGAAGTTCCTTTCATTATTATTTAAATTCTCTTATTTATTTTAAAAATGCTGTTATTTAACTGATAATCTGCTGTACACCAAGAACAATATTTAGTTTCTATAAAAAAAATACCAGTCACAAATAACCCAAATTACGAAGTCCTCACTGGAGTTTGTTATAAAACCCATAGCAGACCAGATTAATTGGATGGTTAATACCTAATGGTACCCATTTATTTATCTGTAAAAACCACCAAACTCATGGGCCCCAAGTACTACATCCTCATAGGAGCATTTATAAATCTTATAGCACACTATTTTTTCAAAGTTCTCTTAAAGTTTTACTATTGAATTTCCTGGCTGCAAACACTCCATTCAATTACACAGAAGCAGGAAGCAAGATAACCAGTGGAATATTAAAACCACTCGTATTCCAATATGTAGTCAATGTGATATTTAAATTTTAACCAATTACACTTATATGTTTACATTTCTAGAGGATTAAATAGAATGTTGATTTTTTTCTTTGGTTTTAAAATATGTATAAACAGAAGATTTATTTCTAGTTTCTTTACATAAGCACAGTGCTTATCTGCCAGTTTATATGTTTCACCCAATAAAGATTAGTTGTTTTGCTACTAAGAAGTTAAGCAATTTTTAATCACAATAAGATTTGTTGTTTTGGTATGAAGACCTTGAAGCTATTTTATTTGCAAAAATGAATAAATTTTGATCACAACAAGAGTTTTTTTGCAACCATTTGGCATTTAATTTACAAATATTTCTTACTACTACTGCTTGGTGTTTTAACTTTGCTCAAATAGCTCAAAAGGCTAGTCTTTCATAGTTTTTATTTATCTAAAGTGTTAACACCTCATTTGAACTCCACCCTGAAGAAAGAGAAATCCAAGAGCCTAGCTTGCATATCCATAACATCTTTGAAATTATTCCTTTAACATATGTTTCTGATTGTTCTGAAAATTCAGATTGACAGGAAGAGTTTTCTTTAGCTAACTGTATAAACAATTTGCCTAATCTACCTATAGTAAAACACATTCTCTTGGGTTATAGGGTGAATCATATATCTGATTCTCTTTATTTCTACTAGGTAGCTTCCTTACCCTTACAAGAGCTTGTGACCTTTTTGGAGTGTTCCAATGAGAAGCACTTTAAGCCTGTTAGCTGCTGTTGACACTTTGACATCTAGTACTTCCTGAACTCTTACCTCTCCAGCTTGGATAAAAGAGGAACAGTCGTGGGTTTATTGTATTTGAGTAAATGGGATACAAACTAGGACCCCATGAAGTAATCAGTATTCTGTGTCCCAGTCACATTTGCACATCCTCACATGTGCTCTTAGAATGGAATTTAAATAATGTTTAAAAGAATTCCGCAAGACATGGTCTAGGACTTCCAGTTCCTCATCTCTGCCACATAAACCTTGGATAAGCCCCTCTAACTTCTACTGAAACCCAGGATGATCAATAAAAAGGATGGAAGTTTCCACTGGCTGATGGTTTCTTTCAGCCTTAGGATATTGGACAACTTGACGAGGCATGGTCATAGATGAGTGATTAGGCCAAATTCAGCAGATATCATAGCTTCTAAAGATCACTGAAGATATATGCCTTTCATGAAACTGACTCATTCACCAATGAGTGATCTGTAGGCGCAGTCCTGTCCATAACCTCAAATGATTCTAGATCTATTATGCTGAATTTATGGCATGTACCATAGGTTCAATAGGTTTATTGGTTTGGTGGACAAGTTGAAGACCTATTAGTTATCAAACAGCTTGATGCCTTAGATTCATTTCCTCATAGGTAAGTACTAGGCTAGCTGCCCTTGTGGGCCATTTCAAGCCTAGCCAGTTTCCCTTTTCATACTTGAATTAACCTATCTCATTTAGTGTTAGATTGGCCTTACCCATTCCATGGTCAGTAATTATATATAACCCATAGTGAGAATAACTGGGATCATAGCATGGATAATTTAAGGGGACCCATTGGTGGAATAAAACATTTATGAGATGCCTCTGTCCATTAGTAGTACAGGGGAACAGTCATTGGCTAAATTTTCTATTACCCTTCCATAAATCCAAGTTGTGATAAATATGGGAAAGGGATGACCTGTACTTGTTCCTACAGAGTACAGCTGCATCTATGCAGCTGTTAATGCTGGCATAGTCTGCTGACATACATTCCCACAAATTATTTACAGTTAACTGGTTTTGGTAAGGATTTTAAGCTTGTCATTATATCATTTAGGAGTAGGAAGTTTGTTTTAGAGAAATTTCTAAAGGTACCTTAGGTGGAAGGGGTCTCTGGTTTCAATTTTATTTTGAAGGAAACAGCTTTATAGTCAGATCTAACAAGTGATAAAGATATGCAAAGGATCATGCAAGATGTTCCCATGTTAGTAAACATTAGTTATTCCAGGGCATCAGTAATGACAAAGTCCAGGAATCTGTGTGCTTGTGCACTAGAGGCGGTATATGTTCAGATCACCTATGAAAGTGGTTTAATACTGAGTAATTCCAGTTCCTGTAGATAGGCATTTTGGCTTTCCTGGCTCATAGAAGGAATTCTATAGCTAATATATGGTATTTGACATTCTGATTGTTATTTGGACATGAAGAACTCTGCTTTATCAGCCTTGACATGAGACCTTTCTGGATGAAGAATGGAACACCTCCACCTTTTTCCCCTCCTGTGCAGTAGTTGGTCTAAATATGTGGAAGACTTAATAGCCCTGCATAGCTGGAGTGTTCTCCACTGTTTTTTAATCATGTGTCAGTCACTACCCAGACATCTACTTCCACCAGGGTGAGGAGGGCTTGTAGGGAGTGGAGTTTCTTGTTTAGGTCCTTGGATTGATCAGTAACATTTTCATATTTTCCTTTGCTTGCTTCTTTATGTTGGTAGATTTATCAGGTTGGCATTACCTAAAAAGGGTACTGTGGAGGAGGACAATGTCTTTGCCAATAATCAACGCCCTGTAGGGGACAGATGCAGGCCATCCCCAGTGAAACAGCATGGGCAGTTGATCATATCCTCCCAGGCTGACAAATATTGGACCCTCTTTGAATGGCAGCAAAAACTAAGCCAATTATTGAAGTCAATTTGTTTTGCTCATATTGCGACATCATCCTTGGAGAAGGTAGAATGTTGCTCAGTGTTAGGCTCATACCTGTCTGGGACACATAGTCTGAGAGCTACATCATGTCTCTCGTCATATAATCCAAGGAGGTACACCTTATGTCATTGACACTCACATGTACTATGACAGAGTCATACTAGCATTTGTTGTTCAAGGACTTGAGTGCATGAGTGATCTGACAGATCCTAGCACCATTCGAGCAACAAACCATCACTCTTTCCTTTCTCAGCTTGTTAAGAGTTTTATCTATATGTCTTGCAATGCAGTCACTGATAACTTGGAAGCTATATTGGAATTGCAGGTAGCCAATTAGTCATACAAGTCTATCTTAAGGCATGGATTCATGGACTGAATTTAATTGAGAGGGAGAGTTTATTACATAGGCATGGGAGTCTCTGAAATATGAAGTTTTCATGTTTCATGGTATGGTTGATGTAATTTTTTTTTTCTTGAGGCTTAGTGTCTTGAGTTCAGGTCACTTGGGGGGGGGGGGGTATTCCAACCAAAGTATTTTTGAAATAATAAAGACTCCTTTAATGCTCTGTATGTCATGCACATTTCTCCTCTAAGAGGGTAATAAACAGAAAAGAGATAGTGAGAGAGACAGACAGAGACATTATTCTCTGGTTGTTAGACAAGCCTTGAAGCCCTTCAATTGTCTTTGTGAGTAATATTTGTACCTTCTCCACCTGACCCAGCTGGCATGTAAGTAGGTTTCAGAGCAGGTTCGTTAAGTGTCTTAGCCACATTTGTGAGCTTTCTATTGCTGTGCACAGTAAAACACAGTATTCAGGAGGTGGTTTGGAAATTCCCCAGAGAATATAAGATCCTGATATAAGGAATCCAGTATCAAATAATACCTTTATTCAATTCAGCAAGTAAAAATTAAGGTACAGGTTGCAAATGACAGTTATTTTCTTCTCACCCCTTATTGTGTACATTCTAGCCAGCACCTCCCTTTTGTCCTGAAAGTTCCCCAAATCTTGAAAGATTGCATCCTTTAAAAAAATGCTGTCACTCTCCTTTACCACTGCTTCCTACATGAGGAATGTGTTACAAGACTGAATCCCATCCTGTTTAATTTATTTTGTTTAACCAAGTTAAAATATGTCTTTTGAAGACACATCAGGGCTGTTTACATACTTTTTAGATGACAACATTAAAATTCCATTTATGAGGTTACATAATTCACTGATGTTTTGAGACAAAAGTTTCAAAACTATTATTAATTCCACAATTTAAACTACTTTTAGGAATCTATCTGCTTCCTTTCCAGAGTCCCCCCACCGACAATTAGTCCCCAATTTGTATCCCTAGGTGCTAAGATGTTATTTTCCTGACACATCTCAACATAAACAACCCACACAAACACATAAAAGTAAAATGCAGGCAAAAGTTTTAAATTACAAAACTTAAAAGTGTGAGTGTTGGAGTAATGAGACTGGATATGCAAGGTCTTACACATACTTTGTCTCTGATCACCGTATCCCTGAGTATTCCTTTTTCTTTGAGACATGTTAATTTCAGAGGTAGTATATATAGTGGGGAGATGGCAGTGCAACCACAGATTGTGGGGTTCAGGGAGACTTGCCCCCAGCAAAAAATCAGTTTTAACAGAGAAGAGAGACCATTGCCATTTGCATGTCTCCAGTACTTTCTCAGTTTTTTTCATAATTTAGGGACTAAAAATTACCGGTCTTAGAATTACATCAGGAAGTCAGTATATAAGTATGCCCCCTTTCCACCGTGGGCCCCAAGGATTCTTGGGTTAACAGCCAAAAAATTCAACCATGCTGGCAGCCAAAAAGTCAACCATGCTGACCAAGGGAAACAGAGAGGAGAGCAAAAATAACTTTACTCCTGTCGGCCAACTGAACCTTCCTGCTTGACTTTTCCATGCTTGTAGCTCTCTCCCGACTCTGACATTACTGAACTCCAAATGCTTGCTACAATAGTCATTTGTATAAAGTGTGCAACACCTGCCTTAATAACTTTGATGTTCACTTTTGAATCATTTCTATGTCAAAGATACCCACACCTCCAGGTTGGTGGCACAGCACGAAGCATCAGGGACTATCCATGTGCAACTAACAGTGGGTAAAACTGCCTTCCAGTTTATAGCCTGCTACAGACCACCCTCCCAAACCCAAGAACCCCACTCGGCCTTCCTGAGAACACTGGAAAATATGAAGGTCTCTCCAAACACCATTATATTGGGCGACTTCAACTACCCAAACATAGACTGGGAGCATTACTCTAGCTCCAACACCCTAGCCCAAAGGTTCCTAGAATTTATAAACTCAAATGCTATGGAACAACTTGTTACCACTCCCACAAGAGGGGAAAACATACTGGACCTGATCATCACCAACATGGGGACTCTATGCTCCAGACCAGAAGTGTATCCCTCACTGGTAAGATCAGACCATAAACTAATCTCACTGGATATTCACATCCCGACCCCACCCCCTGCCCAGAAAACCACAGTGAAAAACTTCTCTAAAGCAAATTTCACACTCCTTAAAACAGAGGTGGAATCCTTCAAAGCCCCCCAAGCCTGTGGAAAATACAGCCCAGACCGCAGAATCCTTTATAAATGCATTCTATGAACACCTTCAGGAATTCATGGATCATGCAATCCCAAATAAAACCAAGACCCAATCCTCCAAAGGCAGACGTCCTGTCTGGTGGACCCCAGCCATAAACAAACTATACAATAGAAGGAGGAAGCTACTACATGATAGAGCAAAATCCCAAAAAGGGAAGGCATCTCTGATCAGTATTAGCAAAAAACTACGGGCACTCATAAAATCGTCTAAGGCCAGCTTCGAGAGAAAAATTGCACAGGACACTAAGGATAATCACAAGGCTTTCTTTAGTTATGTTAGGAACCTGGGTGGGAATTCCCAGATATGTTCAGAATTAGTCCAAAATGACAAAAAATACATCAAACCCACAGACATTGCCAACATCCTAGCTGACAGGTTCAGCGCAAACTTCTCCCCTCCCCACCAAAAGGGCAAATATCTATCCCAGCAGAGTGCTGCCCTCCTGACATCTCAGATGCTCAGGTAAGAGCCGCCCTCTCCAAAGCAAAAAACACAGCATCAATGGGACCAGACAGTGTCCCGGGCTGCGTCCTACATGAACTCCAAGAAGAGCTAAACCCAAACATAAAACTACTGTTCAATCTCAGCCTTACTACAGGACATGTACCCAAAGAGTGGCGTACAGCAACAGTGGTCCCTCTCCACAAAGGTGGTGCCTCAACGGATCCTGGAAACTATTGGCCCATAAGCCTGACTAGCTTGGTCTGCAAAGCTATGGAAAGGATCATCATGGACCTCATAAATAAAGATATTGGGGACCTACAGACACTGGATCCTACCCAGTTCAACTTTGTTAAGGGCAAATCCTGCCTCTTAAACCTGGTTGATTTCTTTTAAACAGTCACCAAGGCCATTTACAAGGGGAAGGTGGTCCACACAGCCTACCTGGACCTTGCAAAAGCCTTCGATACAATACCCCACTCGGGCATTATAGATAAGCTCACCAGCTTAAATATAAACCCCTATGTCACTAGATGGGTTGCAAACTGGCTCAAGGACAGAACCCACCTGGTTAGAATTGCTGGAGCCATGTCAGACTCCAAACCAGTTACAAGTGGCGTCCCACAAGGCTCAGTCCTGGGACCTCTCTTGTTCGGTATATATTTCTTGAAGGTACAGGCCAACACGGAAGGACTGTGGCTGACCAAGTTCACAGATGACTGCAAACTGGGCGCCATAATCGACTCTCCAGCTGACACAAGCATCCTCCAAAAGGGCCTCATAGAAACAGACAACTGGTGCCAGAGCCATGGCCATCAAGCTAAATGCCAAAACGTGTATAGTTATCCCCTTTGGCAAAAACAAAGTGCCCACAAATTACCACATAGGTGGTAATCCATTAAGTACAGAAGAAGTAATTAGGGACCTGGAGACCCAAGTTGATAGCAATCTCTCATTTGACAACCACGTGGCCAAAGTGGTTAGAAAAACATTTTATATAGCCCACCTAATCATGAAGGGATTCACATCTAGATCAGGGGAGGTCATCGTGCCTCTTTACTCATCCCTCATCAGGCCCATAATTGAGTACAATGCCCCTTTTGGGATGTACCTTACCAGACACCTGCAGCAACAAGAAAGACCCCAAAAGTACCTCACCAAGAGGATCAAAGGGCTCAAACAGATTCCATATGCTGCCCGGTTAAAGAAGCTCCAGCTCTACTCAGTGGCATACCGCCTGCTCAGAGGGGATCTGTGCCTGACATATAAAGCCATGTCCAACCCGGAATTAATGGACATGCTGCACCTCAGAAAATCCAAATCCCATCGAGCTATGCATGTGAGAGACTTGAACCTTAGCACTGAAATAAATAGGACATGCTGGAGGGACAGATTCATAACCCAGAGGCTCCCTTCACTCTGGAATAAAATCCCAGTCCAGGTTAGGCAGAGTCCCTCATTGACTCTCTTCAAGAGGAATCTTGATGAGTGGATGGGAGATCGTAGGTTTACCCCGGGTATCACTTCTGTGTCACTGTTAGACAGAGGCACAGTATACTAACCTCGAAAAAGGGCATAGCAAAATTAATTTAAAATGGTTGGCGAAAGCCAAACACACTCTGCCTAGGCTTATAAATGCCCTAGGGCAGATAGCCTAGTATGAACCTATGAACCTATGAACCTATAAGCATATTAACCATATACATAACTACAATGAAATACCATTGCACTTAAAAAGATAATCCTACTCACAGCACTGGGATTTGAGTGGAAACACCTCCACATTATACTCAAAGAATACAATCAGAAAATGTTATCACCTGAATATTCTAGGGGGTGTGGGAAATTAACATAAGTGAATGCGAGAACTTCAGACTATGAAGTCCCTCTCACCTTACTTACTGTAACATTCTGCCATAGAGATGTACAACAAATTCTTCACTACTGTCACTAGTCTGTTACATGAATAACCTAGTTCATCCAAGACCCATGATACTATGATGTATGAACTGAAGAAATGTTCAACACTTTTCTCTTGTAGTTTGATCATTTTGTTGTCTGACAGAGGATAAAATGTTTCCTAACACTTACTGCACAAAGCTGACTTTTTTCCTTTTAAACTAATAACTTTGGAAGGTTTGCTGCCAACTTATAAGAGATAAACACTTGACACACAGGTACATGCCCTGAAGTCCAGAACATTCTGTCTGCTCATTGGAGCTTTACAACAATTATCTTGAACCATACAAATTCAGGAACTAATGCTCATCAGAAGGCTAGTGCTGTTTATATTTTCCTTTCTTTTTCATGTGACTCAATGTCACCCCAAGCAGAGTAATCCCAAAATTTTATTTACTCTTCATTATTAACAAAGGTATAGACAACATTTGATAACAAATAAAGACTGAGATCTGAAGTGTATTTGTGCCTGTATCGGTCCTTTACTGACCAAAATGATTTGCATTTTCATGCAGATATTACTACAGTGCATGAACATTGCATGTTCAGTGGTTAACATCAAAGGAACTTGATGTTTCCTTACTAGGTAAAATTATGAACAGAGCCCTAATTATGCATTCACCTATCACCTCAATTAGTCTCTCTGTAGACTGACACGAAGAGCATTCTTTAATGTACATACAGCCATGCAATACTTACTCATATTCTTTTCATATTAAAGATCAGAGTGAAGCAACCCAAATGGTTTACAGATGTTTAAATATCACAAATGTGTATCACTTGGCTCCATGACAGAAGTGTGATACATGTATATATACTAACTCTGTACAATCACTGTACCTTGCACTAAGTGTTATTCTCTGAGATACACTAACTTTAATTGTATTAAACTACTGACAGATACTGCACTTTTATTTTTATCTCAGAGTGTTGACCACTAGTGCAGTGCAGTACCCATGTCAATGTTTATGACTTACTATTTAACACATACTGTTATTTTATAGATAGATTCAAAAACAGGGAAGGTGTTGTGGGCCATACCTGCGCCAAGCAAACAGGCTGGTGATGGAGGTGAGGTAAGATCTGGCACTCAGTCTTAGGTTGTTTGGCATACAAAGGCCAGCATAACACACTGAAAAGGTATCTGCTTAAGTATGTGAAGCCCACTTAAATGAAAACTGCTTAAACAAATATTCCTAAACTATCTTAGGAATGTGCAATGTCTGAGTTGATGGGGGTCAGGGGTATGAGAGTTTGGGGGGGCTTGCTTCTCACATGACAAAAATTTTTATTTTGGGGGACTTGCCTCTCATATAACAAAATGTTTATTTTGAGGGGCTTGCCTGTCACATAACAAAAATGCTTATTTTGTAGGGGCTTGCCCCTCACATAACAAAATGTTTATTTTGGGGGGCTTGACCCTCACATAACAAAAATGTTTATTTTCTCATTTTCACACTGAATGTAATGTGGAACATGCTCTCTCCTTACCTCCCAGTCACCACAGGTGTACCACAAGGCTATGTCCATGGTCCTCTCCTCTTTAACATTTTCACCAACACCCTCTTTACATCCACACAACAGGCCACCCTAACACAATATACAGATGATTACACTCTCATTTGCACATCTGACAACATGGTACGCCTCCAAAAAAATAACCCAGGAAGCTTTACCAGTCACTAAAACATGGTTCTAACTCACAACTCATGTTCAACCCAAAAAAGACCAAACTACTACTTTATTTCCCCAAATCCCTATCTTGTGAAAAAAAAGAATTTAAAGTCCTATCTCTTGATAATAAAACCAGTGAAGTCACTTCTTAAAGCAAATTATTAGGGGTGATAGTGAATGATAATCTAACATTCGACCTGCATATACAAAATTGCATAAAAAAAATCATCAAAAACTAGGGATGTTGTAGAGAGCCAAAAACGTTCTCACCGACCCAACTAAAACTACACTTGCCACTACTTATCTTTTCCCCACACTTTGTTTATGGCATCTACATCCTCACTAAACTACAGGCTTCACAAAAATTAAAACTTGGACAATACTATAACAAAGTTGCTAAATTTACAGCAAATACCCCTTTCAGACTCCACCACTGTATAGCACTAAAAAGCCTACATTGGTTAGAACTGCCTCATCAGTTAAAGTATGCACAGCTTCTTACCACCTATAAAATTATTCAGCATCCATCTGCCTGTTCAACACTAAAAAACATTCTATACAACTATGTTCTCAGTTGGTCATTGCAATTCATTGACCAAAAACTCCTGTTTGTCTTCAAACCTATGAAATCTGCTGGGCATTGTCTGTACTTGTACAAGGTTGCTAAGGCCTAGAACTCCTTAGCAGTATCCATCAGGTCAATACTCTCCCTCCCATCTTTCAAAACCACTCTGAAAGACTTCCTAGCTAATATCTGGATCTGTTCTTGCTCAAAACTAGGATAAACTATATCCCTATATGTGAACAAGTACCTTTGCATTCCTTATAACTCCTTACTCTCCATTCTTCACTTCCTTACTTCTATCAGGTTCTCTTCCCTGACTTTCTCTCTAAATATACCATAAGCCTGTTATCCCTCACTTCATATAGCAATTCTAGTTTGTATTAGACTAACTTACCTTCAATGTCGTTAGACTGTCTAAAATTTCTCTAAATGTTAAATGATTGCCATATAACTTGTATTGATTCTTAATCAATGTTTTTATATTATGTCTAATTTGTTATAATTATTTTAACTGCAGATGTTTTTGTTTTATTTTTGAAGACTGTAAAATTATTGTTCTTAAAATGTTTTGTAATACTTTAGAGATTTTCTCTTCGGGCCTTTGCTGAAAATGGCCTTCTACCCAGGCAGACTTTCCTGATAATCAAATGTCAATAAATCATTTTTTTTTTGCTTAAACAGCCCTTGATTTCACCAACATTATCCACTAAAACAGCCACTCTCCCCTTTGTCAGTGAGGTGACATTTGTTTATTGTTCATATTAGGTTAAATAACTTTTTTTTCAAAGTAGCTTAATTTTGAGAATGCATCTTTCAAAGTGCCTTTGTTCAAAGAGTCACATCTTAGTAAAATTCTGACAGGAAAGAGTTCCAGCAAGATAAATATTCTCTTTTTTAGGTTTTATGTGAAGGGAGAAAAGGGCAATTGCACCTAGCTGACAAAATATTTGAACTGTCAGGTGCTGTGTGATGTGAGAATCAGCTCTGCAGAAACACAAAATCAGTTAACTGTAAACAAGGATAACTCTACTTCTTGCATTTTCATTGGCATACAATTTGCACGTTTGTAATAATACAGAAGATTATATTTTCTTGGCTGGATTCTAAGAATTTACTCTTCTCATGGGACTGATGGATTTTATTTGAAAGTATTCCTGGCTCTTTGCAGTTTTTATACTGAAGATTCCACAAAAATGTAGCGCACCCCTATTTTTGGTAAACAGTTTTACAGATGTTGATAAAAGAATTGTCTATATTTTCTAGATGACCACACTACCACCACCTACATAATTACAGATGTATAAACGCCACAGTTTCAGCATAGTTATTTTCGCAGTCTTTTCAACATCCCACAAATTATGAAAAACCACATTTGTTTCAAAGATAGGGTTCTTTGTCACATGGGCTAAACAAAGTGGTTTTACACTTGCCTAGAACAGGCTGCTGTGATTGCATGCAGGTTGTTTGTACCCATTGGAATTACAGGAAAGGTTACATTGGCCACTTAGGTCAGGTATGGTAAAGGTATGCCAGCAGGTTTAAGCTGCTGTCATACTAAGCAAATATTCTGTCTGCTCTGCCTGTGGCAGTGATTAATGATGTGATCTGTTTTCCTAGTTAACCATAAGATATACTTCTAAAAAGTGTTTAATTTTATAGGACTTATAATGTCACAGTACATGCCAATTAATTTATTCTCCTTATCCAATCAGACTTATGGTATCTTTTTATGAATATCGATATAAATGTGTAATAGTTATAATGCTATACTACTTACCCATTAATATTTTTTCTGTTTATCTAACCATCGTAAGCATATCCTCTTATGAACTTGTGCACAATCATATAGGGAGTGTAAATGTAATAATACTGTAGCACTTGCCACTTTATAAATTCTTTGCAAAACTTTCCCCTGGATTTAGTAAACTTCTGTGCAGGAATAGCTTATTCCTGCACATGGAAGGGACCGTTCCCATGCAGCATGGCAGCGTGCCATGCATATTCATGAAGACGTGCTGCCGTGCTCTAAGATGGACATGGTTCAGTGTACGAGTGCAGGGGGTGTGTCTGGGAGCAGTGCTCTCACAATGCATACACCCCCTGCACACCAGAATTGCCATACAGCAATTTAAATAGAGCAAGATTGCTTGTTAAACACCCAATTCGTCAGGGTAAGAAATCTGGACAAAGCCATAAGGGACAAATGTCCCCACAAACCGAGAAAGTTGATAGAATAACAGGTTTAGCATTAGCATGAATTTTTGGCAGGGTATGATGCATACAACATACACCTCTCAACCCATCAGAGTAAGAAATCAGGACAAAGCCGTAAGGGACAATTGTCCCTACAAACAGAGAAAGTTGATAGAATAACAAGTGTAGCATTAGCATGGATATTCTGAAGGGTAAGAATTAAAAAAAACACAACAAATATTTTTTTTACACATGCACAATAAAGTTTAAGCGTAGCTGCGCAGGTGTGCCTGTTGCTTAGCTATGCTTAGCCCAGCTGAAATGGCACGATAAGTTAAATAGCAACAAACATCCAACATAAGCATGAGTGCAATAGTGTAGTGGTTAGAATGTGCACCTTGCATGTAGTCATTCACAGTTCAAGTCTTATCAAAGCCATTTCCATTTTGTATCTGTAATCATTACAGTTTTAATTTATTTGTATATTTATGTAGAAAGTAACTTATATTTCCCAACCAGTGTAGTATATTAGGCCCAGATGTGAAGTGTCAGTGTAATAAAGTAGTGAATCCCCCATATAAAGTGCCCCATACAGTATAGTCACACAAGAATAAATGTAATTACAGCACATTGGGGGATGTCAGGGAAGTTAAACAAATTTATAATATGTAATGGATGATGAATTAATCCCATACAGGTGGCAGTCCAACAAAATAAAACATAAGCAATGCTAAACATTGCGCAGCTATGCTAACTTGGTGTAAGCATTATGCACATATGCTTTATGCATATTTATGCATAAAGCAATGTATAGCCCAGCTAAATAGATTTGCCCATTGGTAAGCAGTGCTGGACCTGCACCTTTAAGCACTACCAACCTTAGCTAAACAGGTTTGCTCGTAGCTTAGCTCAGCGTATTCAAAACTATCCAATCATGGCAAAGGGCAGGAAATTGGCCATATTTAAACCCCACAGGTGGGAATACAGCACTAACTGGTTGCTCCCCACTGTAGGCAGTATGGCAGGTGTCAGAGAGGGCATGCACTTTTGGGCACAGTGCTGGGGCATGCAAGAGTCCAAGGTCATGGTAGGACTCCTGGTAAAAAAAAATGACATGAGACTGCTTCAGGAGCAGTGCCAGGGTTCCCAGCACAAAACAGAAGCCTGGAAGGTCTTGCCCATTATCTCATCAGTGCCACTAGTATCCCTTGGACTGGTGAGCAGGTCCGGCACCACTATGCTGACTTGAAACGGAAGAAGAGGAAACTCTTGGAAAAGTGGGTCCAAGAAGCAAGAAAGAGGGGAGATGTCTCAGCAGTTTGTAAGTATTCCTAGCAATAACTGTTTGCCAGAGTCCAGCCTATGTATGTGATGGATAGGTATGCATAATTGTTTCTCTATTTCATTACAGCTCCAGCTGAGTGGGCTGTGAACCAGGAAGCCCATGCCAGTAGGTTGCAAAGGTGGCATCGTGAGGCTGGTGAGTAACAATCCTGCTTGTAGTAGTCATACTAAATAAATATAAAGGAGCAAAATGTCACCTGGCAGTATAAGAAATGTGCATTGTTTCTACTGAATAAATCAGACAATATGACAGAAATCGTCCCATATAGGTCACAGTTAAATAAAGGTGTAACTGCTTGGCAATAAAGTTCTAAATCCTGGACTGATTGTGTTTACTCTGTTAGTGTATGGCATGAAATGTTGCATTCATCAAGATCTGATATCTGAATAGTAATGTTGTGTTAACTACTGTTTACCACACTGTGCTACATATAAAAATATGTCTAGAATGTCTGTATAAGAATGTTATAATTAAAAGGTCAGATTGTACAACCAATGTAGACATAGACAGAAAACATTGAAAAAAAAGACAGCAGATTCTCAATAGCTCACTCTGATGAAATACAAATTGTTGTATGTTTAGCAGACACAACCATGGTTTGAATCCTGGGAGTGGTAGTAAGCTGTATGCATAATTTCAACTAGGATTTTGTGAATATGTGTAGAAATAGTCAGGTAGTGTTAACAAACATTTCCCCACAGGTGTTCCAAGTAAGAGAACTGTAACCGCCTGGCAATGAAGTTCTAAATCCTAGACTGGTTGTGTTTACTCTGTATTGTATGGCGTGAAATGTTGCATTCGCCAAGATCTGATATCTGAATAGTAATGTTGTGTTAACCACTGTTTCCCACACTGTGCTACATAAAAAATATGTCTAGGTATGTCTGTATAAGAATGTTGTAATTACAAGGTCAGATTGTACAACTAAGAGATACTTAGAAAACACTGAAGAAAGCAGCTGCAGCAGTTTCTTAATAGCTCACTCTGATAAACCACATATTATTGGATTTTTAGCAGACACAGCTATGGTTAGAATCCCGGGAGTGGGAATAAGCTGTATGCATAATTTCAACTAGGATTTTGTGAATATGTGTAGAAACAGTCAGGTAGTGTTAACAATATATATAATATATGTAGTGCAGTTGGACATCAGATCCACATTCTGAAGCTCTTACTGCAACAAATCTGACCAAAGGCTGTGTAAATGGTGATGAATGGGCCAAAACTACGGACCTGTTGTAATTATTGCCCTTATCCCTTCCTCAACAGCAGAACTATTCTGCCTTGCAACACAATAATAAGACATACCAAGTCCTGGACCAAGGGCCTTGTAAACTATGATCAAAGCAATGTACCATTATTCCATCTGAATCCTATAAAATAGTGATGACATTCCAAACATATCAGTTAGTACAGTCATCCAACAGCAGGGAAAGGAGTCTGTACAATCAGTCAGGTCAGGTAGTCTATATATACATGTATATATGTATGGAGATGCATATATGTGGACAAATCTATACATGATATATATATATACATATATATATATATATATATATATATATATATATATATATATGTATATATATATATATATATATATAGAGAGAGAGAGAGAGAGAGAGAGATGCATCCACATTCATATCCACATATATACATACATACATACATATATATAGAAAGGTGAAGAAATATATATATATATATATATATATATATATATATATATATATATATGTATACATAAATATACATAAATATATGACAGGTAAAAAAGACATGTAATCAGAGGGTCATGCTGCTGTACACTGGAATTCTAAATCTGGAAATTCACTCACTGGACATATTCCTTAAAATGGGGAACAATGACATCTGTGCTGTAACAGAGACCTGGTTAAAGGCAGCAGGAAGCACCCCTGCAGTACCAGCCTATAAATAATTCCACACCTTTTGGCTGCAGAATGTGGACTGAAGCTCCAAAGGTGGTGGTATTCTCATATTCATAAAGGAACTACACCGCTGCTCAGCAAGTGGGGAGCCCCAGTAGGTGCACAGGCCATCACCTGGTCATGAGCATCACCTACAGAAACCATGGTGCCATCTATTCAAGCCAGTTCTATCCCTGTAGTGCAGAGAGAGAGAGGGAGAGAGAGAGAGAGAGAGAGAGAGAGAGAGAGAGAGAGAGAGAGAGAGAGAGAGAGAGAGAGAGAGAGAGAGAGAGATGAAACATAAAGTGGAAAAGAGAAGAAAGAAAAAGGTAAGTGGAACATGTAAGCAAGTAATTGAGTGTAGTACCTGGTCTGTAATAATGGGAAATATGATTTGGAGGAATGTATGTCCCAACAAGACATGATGTACTAATGTCCTGCTAAACAGCTGCTATCGCCATACCATCTGGCCCTTCCTGCAGTGGGAGATATCACAGGCATACCTCTCAACTGTACAGATCTTTACAGAATGCCCAAATTTTACCATCATGTATTTTTGTCTGCTCCTCCTGAGATTTGTACTTTTCTGGCAAATAGCTGAGGATTGAATTCATCAGGTAATGACAAACACTTGCATGTAAGACTCCACAAACTTAAAAATATTCACTGTAATGCTAAATCTATTATTCTACGAACATTCTATATTTGTAAGAGGAATATTTTAAGTCTGTCCCTATTTTTCCCCCCATCATTTTAGGCATTGTCCAGATGTGATGCTCTGGGAGGTTGTGAGGTGGGATCACAGCACAGGAGCCTGACTCACCCTGAGAAAGGACAGCTCATATATGACAACTGCAGGGGTGTCTGTTAAACAGTTGTGACTGTGCCACTGCTAGGTCAGTTAATGGGATGTTTTTCCATATCCATATTACCTGTGATTATGAGTATGATACATGTTTGCCTTGTAAAGCTAACATACCTATAAAGGGCATATGCATAGTAATGTACTGTTGCAGACATGTGTGTTGAACTGCATGTGATATCCTGAATTAATAACATTCAACTGTACAGTGTTCTGCTGGACAATAAGCACATTTGTGACTGATATCTGTAGTCACATACACATATACCTCTGTTATGTCAGCCAAACCATTGGCAGGTTTGTGAGCAATGACATTGTAACATAATAGCCTACTTATGACTGTTGGACCCTACTGTGCAATCAACATACTAATGTATGGTGCAGCTATAGTAATACAGTATCAATAGTGATCTCCCCTTTGACACCCATTTATATGTGCCATTGTCCAGACATACTGCTGTAACAGGTTGAGATGTATGATTGAGCAGCAAGACTGTAACTACAGTTGCCATACTAACATACAACATAAATGTATACCAGGTATCCCCTTAGCACATGTATGTATGCTTATGTTCAGCTGAAAGGCACAATACTAAATCACATGGGTTTCAAGCATTCAGGTACATAGGTTGTGCATGTTGCACGTGTGTAATATCAGTGTCAGTGCATACAACAGACAGAAATGTGTACAGCTACTGTTTGCTGCAGTGCCCTGACACTGATATGGGTACTAGAGTAGGCATGATTTTCAGCTATTAATCAGAAAAGTGTCCATCTGTGTTATGACCCTTAGTCCATGCCTACCACTACCAGCAATATCCACAGTTATATACAGTAGATATCACAAGTGTACACACCCCTATTAGACTGCCAGGTATGTGTGCTGTATGACAATCAGACCACAGAAGATCATTTCATAATGCTTCATAATGTTTCTCATCTTTATGTGACCCCTAACCTGTACAAGTCCACTGAAATGCAATCAAAGGTGTTTCTATGAAGGTGACCAACTATTGCCAAGTGAAGATGTGCCATGATGTTAGAGTCCAGACCAAGACGGATGAATGCTGTAACCATCTCAAGAGGTGCATACACAACACATCAGTTTAAGGGTGTGCACACTTATTTGCCTGGCTTACTGTACTGACTCTGCTACACTTTGCTCTGAGGGAAAGAGTAGTTTGCTTTTTATTTGTTGTATTTTGTATTACTTTATTGCCTTTTTCTATTTTGAATACTGTGATTTGTTTTCTTTACTTTGTGTTTTACTTGTATTCTGCTTTCAACTGCATATAAAAACTTGAAAAGAGACCACAGCTCTGTCCCTTGTGGGTCAGGCAGAATTTTTTTCCCACCCTCCCACCCAGTCACTGTAGTGTTCTTAAACACCACTGCCTTTGTAGTTGCCTGCCCCTTATGTTAATTTGACCATATATTTCCTCTCTGCTTTTACTGGCTTGTGTGAGTAAGTGCAAAATTATCATTTTGTGAACTCACTCCCCTTCAACTATTTAAATTTATTGACCATCCTACTGTATTCCATAGTACCAGAATACAAAACTGACCACCCCCTTTCAGTCTATCTTGCTGTTTTGAAAATAGTGACTCTCCACTAAAACTTAACTTTTTAGACAGGTAAAGCTTAAGTTACCTACTTTCACATCCAACTCCTCTAGTGCACACTGCAGTGTTTAGGATAAACCATTTTTTTCATCTTACCTTTAAGCATCCCTGTGACTAGCACTTGCTCTAAAACCTGCTGGAAAGCACTAGGAAGCCTTAAACTGATACAAGCACTCAACTCTCCTTGTTAATGAGGAGAAATTACTCGTAGGCACTAAACAGCCTATAATTGCAAAGTACCTTGCTAAGGTAAGGGAAAACAGCTCTTGTACTTTGCAAAAAAAAAAGCACCAAACCAGGCATGTCCAAGGGTCAGCTTCCAGTGATTTCTCCTATCCACCTGATGAATCTGGGCATACTGGGGCAATGCAGCCATTGCCTTATGTACACAGACAACCCTCTCCTCCTACCACCCAACATTACAACCTGCGAGAGATGCACTTACATAGCCAAACTGGAAGCAAAGCTCTCTCCACCCAAGATTGTGCTAGACAGTCAAGAGGAGAAGGTTAACACCTGCACTACACCTCAAGCAACACATAGCCCTTCTAAACCCACAAAACCAGCACCCTCACATAGCAACACTAAACCATCATTTGCGGAGGCCCTTAACAGTAATCTGCTCAAGCAACAAGGACCTCTGAAGCTGAAACGCAAACACCAATCACAACCAAAGTGTCACATAGCTCACAACACCAGTGTGCCATCCAACAACAGCCCCTAAGGCAAGACAATATATCCAACACTTTAGTCATAGGTGACTCTACAGTCAGGCACACTGATGTCCCACTCACCAGGCTGAACAAGGCGAAAATTACAGTCAGCTGTGATGGGTGCCAGGATCCGCCACATAATGCATGCACTCAAGTCACTCCACAACAAGTACAAATATGACTCTGTCATTGTCCATGTTGGAGTGAATGACTTGAGACATATGTCCCTGGACTACATGAAAAGAGATATGGAAGAGCTCTCAGATCATGTGGTCCAGGAAGGTATGACCCTAGCCCTGAATAGCGTCCTGCCTTCAACCAGAATGATACCACAGTATAAGGACAACAATTGGATAAGCTTCAACAATTGGATGAGCTTCTGGTGTCATTCAAAGGGGATCCAGTATCTGTCTGCCTGGGACGACATGATCAACAGACCATGATGCTTTGCCAGAGATGGTCTGCACCTGTCACCCCTGGGATTCAGATTACTGGCTAAGGCTCTTGCCACAACTATAGCGCCTTTTTTAGGTAAAGTTCAAAGGCCACAGCAGCAGGTACAAGCATGCAAAATCTGAAGGTAATCCTACTCAATGCTAGAAGTCTAAACCTCAAAATGCACTCTCTCAAGGCACTCCTAAAAATGGAGAACATAAATATCTGTGCAGTAACTGAGACCTGGTTCAAGGCTCCAGAGAGCACCCCTGCAATACCAAGCTGCAACTTTTACCACACTTTCCAGCCACCAAACCAGGACCAAAACACTAAAGGTGGAGGAGTGTCCATATTCACCAAGGATATTCACATCACCAGGCTAGTTGCCCAACACAATGTGTCTGAAATTCTCCAGGTACAACTAACACTAGGTAAGACTGCAATCCAAATTGTAGCTTGCTACAGATCTCCCACCATACCCCGAGATTCTCACCACACCTTTCTAAACATACTGGAAAATATTAAGATACAACCAAACACCCTAATACTGGGTGATTTCAACTACCCTGCCATTAACTGGGAAAACTACTCATGTACCAACATCTTTGCTCAACGGTTCTTGGAATTCATAAATTCTAATGCCCTAGATCAACTAATCCATAGTCCCACCAGGGGCTCCAATATCCTAGGCCTGGTCATTACCAACATGGGAAATTGATGCTCCACACCTATGGTCACTCCCTCATTGGTCAGGTCTGACAATAAGCTAATCACCCTTGATATCCACATCCCTCCCCCACCCCCCAGTAAGGTAACCTCCGTAAAAAAACTTCTCCAAAGCCATCTTCATGCTACTCAAGTCAGAAGTGACAAACTTCATGACACCCATGCAGACGGGAACTGAAAGTTTGACTGCTGAATCCTACACTAAGGCACTGTATGAGCACATCCACTCGTGCATGAATCATGCCATCCCAAATAGAACCAAGATGCTCTCCTCCAAAAAAAGGAAGCCAATCTTGTGGTCCCCTGCCATAAACAAACTTTACAACCAAAGGAAGAAACTGTTGCAGAAAAGAGGAAAATCCCAGGATGCAAAAAACTCCCTTACCAGCCTCAATAAGAAACTGAGATCCCTCATAAAATCCTCCAAAGCTAGTTATGAAAATAACATTTCCAAAGATTCCAAAGGCAACCACAAGGCATTCTATAGCTATGTCAAGAATCTAAATAGTAGTGCTCAGATCTGCTCTGAGCTACAAAAAAATGGCATTAAATATACTGATCCCAAGGATATTGCCAATATCCTGTCAGATCGATTCAGTGCCAACTTCACCATCCTCTCACCCCCTAAAGGTCCCATTTCAATACCAAAGATTGCCAAATTCTGGAAATAATGGCCATGCAGGTAAAAAAACACTCTCCAAAGCTAAGAATATAGCATCCATGGGACCAGATGACATCCCGGGCTGTGTACTACATGAGCTACAATATGAACTGGCACCACACCTAAGAGTCATCTTTAATCATAGCCTCACCTCAGGCTTTGTGCCCACTGAGTGGCATACAACAACAGTTATCCCACTCCACAAGGGGGGCTCCACCTTGGATCCTGGGAACTACCGCCTCATCAGTCTGATGAGCCTGATCTGCAAGGCCATGGAATGTATTATCATGGAACTTATAAAAAAACACTGGCGACCTTCAAACACTGGACCCCACCCAGTTTTGGTTCGTGAAGAGATGATCTTGTCTCCTGAACCTGATTGACCTCTTTGAATCAGTCTCGAGAACTGTTGACGAGGGTAAAGCGGTCCACACAGCCTTTCTGGAACTCACCAAGGCCTTCAACACCATCCTCCACTCTGGAATCATAGATAAACTTACTAAGCTGGGCATTAATCCCTACATCACTCAATGGGTTGCCAGCTGGTTTACTGACAGAACCCACACTGTAAAAGTAGCTGACTCCAAATCCAGCTCCAAACAAGTGACAAGTAGAGCACCTCAGGGTTCAGTCCTGGGATCGCTCTTGTTTGGCATCTACTTCTCTGAAGTACAGGCCAACACTAAGGAACTTTGGCTAACAAAGTTTGCAGATGACTGCAAACTTGGAGCTATTATTGAATCCCCAAATTATGTGGATATTCTAGAAAAGGGCCTTACAGAAACAGATGTTTGGTGCCTAAGCCATGGGCCTAAGCTTGATGCCAAGAAATAACATGCACGCATGAATTACTTCATAGGGTGGCAGTACACTAAACACTGAAAGTGTGATAAGAGACTTAGGGACACAGGTGGACAGTGGTCTCACCTTCGATAACCACATCACCAGAACAGTCAGGAAATCTTTCCATGTGGCACACCTCATCACTAAGGAATTTTCATCCAGAAAAAAAGGAGGTCATTGTCCCACTGTACTCATCCCTCATTAGACCCATTATAGAATACAATGCCCCATTTGGTATGTACCTCTCAAGACATCTGCAACAACTGGAAAGGCCACAGAAATACCTCACTAAAAGAATCACATGCCTAAAGCAGATGTCCTATGCTGACCATCTAAAAAAACTCCAGCTACACTCTGTCACATATCGTCTACTCAGAGGTGATCTCTGCTTAACATAGAAGGCCATGTCAAACCCAGAGCTGTTAGACATGCTACCAGGTGTGGCTCGTGCTATAGGACTGCAGGACTGCAGCCCCCCCACCTGTAAAATGAACAAAATAAATTCTCCTCACAGAAAAAAATAAAATTAAAAATCTTTCACGAGTAGTCCCGAACTCCACGCATGCGTGCTTAGTTCTGACTACTGTGTTAGGCAGACCAGAACTCCACGCATGCATGCGTGCTCATTCCTGAACTCCAAACTGCTCTGTTAGGCAGTCTGGATAGGGAAGGCAGGAAACTCCACCCTTCCAGCCCAGAGGTCTGTGTGGGGATGACCACACAGACCCGACGGTCACTGGACTGCATCACTTGCAGGCTGGAGGCTCCAGCCTACTCAAGTCTTGCAGGAGACCCAACAGCATGTGTGGGCCATTTTGGAGGACAGAGACAGATGACTGCTACAGAGGACTTAGCCATTATGGAGAGCAGAGACAGATGGACTGCTGCACAGGACAGAATCTGCTGGTTGGGGGTGTGTGTGCATGTGTGTGTGTTACATGGTGGTGGGTAGAGAATAAGGCTTGAACCCTGGGCCCAAGTGGCAAGATCCTGAATTCCCTACCCACCACTATTTGTCAAAAATGTGCAGATTTTTGCCTCATATTTGTTCTGTTCCTCATAGAATTTATGGTTTCTATATTTTTGTTTCTTCACACATTCAGTGGAGCAGTGGTGCACTGGTAACATTGTTGCCTGACAGCTACAGGCTCTCTGGTTTGATTCTTGGCTGGGGAGTCGTCTGTGTGGAGTCTGCATGTCCTCCCTGTGTTTGTTTGGGTTTGCTCTGGTGTCCTCCCATCTTAGAAAGACATGTGTCTGGAGTGTTTTTCCCTGGGCCTCTGCTGAAAATTGTCTTTTGTTCCAAGTCAGACTTTCCTGGTTAACAAATGTTAAATAAAAATGGCAAGCATTTGAATTTCAGACTTCATATTCTTCAGAAAGTACATGGTAACGCAAAACCTTTTATTCTAGCAATTTTCGAAGTTTATAAGATGGATATTTAAAATTTGTCCCTATTTTGGGACTGTATTCCCCCATTATTGGCTTCGTCCAGGTTTTTTGTGCTAAGGTTGAGAGCTATGGTGAGAAATGAATTCATTGAATATGTTTGGGGGCTGTATTCCCCCATTACTGGTTTTGTCTTGTCTACGTGTTTTTTGCTAACAGGTTGAGAGCTGTGGTGAGAACTGAATTCACTTAATATGTTTGGGGGCTGTATTCCCCCGTTATTGGCTTTGTTCAGGTGTTTTGTGCTAAGAGATTGACAGCTATGGTGAGAACTGAATTCACTAAATGGTAGCCATTTAAGTTTCAGTCTTTCTCTCTTTCATAAAACAGGTAATTTGGTGTAGTGGTATGTTGCTCTGACTGTTTTGCACAGGGTCCTGGGTTTAATACTTGGCAATGAAATGTATGGTGGTAGCACAGCATTTTATTCTAGCAACTTTACAACATTATACAAGCAATGTTTAAAATGTATCCCTGGTTTTTGGGCTTTTGTCCCCCCAATAAATTTTGGCTTTTTCCAGATTTCTTGTGCTGCAAAGTTCAGAGATACAGCTAAGTGTCAAGTAGATTTTACAAGAAGCTGAGAACTGCAGGGAACAAAGGTTTAGTGCTGCTTATGATGAGTCTGCTTGCATTGTTAACAGAACAACAGGTAGCGTACTTGGTTTTGATGCAGAAGGCTCTGGGTTCTACTCCCACAGTAGGTAGATGCATTGCTGATACTGTACTGTGTTGTAAAGGGGGTGGATGCTGCAGTCCTTTTTGGCAAAGATACCTCGTAACTATGAACCTGTTACCAGTTTGTCATCCATTCCCTTTTGCAATATTACTAGCTTATCATTTTTATAATGCAACATAGGCAATTTATTCCTTAAGGGCAACAGGCAATCTTTTTGTAGATGAAACAATGAAATATAAAGTTGTTTGCTAGCAGCAACCTCTTCATTAGTTACAGATTTATTTAATGTGGAATTATTTAGATTACTTTTACTTCTTCAGTGATTGTGCATATTTACTGATAATGGTGGACTGTAGAAGTTTGAGTAGACTTTTATGACAGAAATGTTCTGAACTGGGCAGTTTTGTCATTATTGGCGTATGTATTTTGTTTCATTGTTTACTGGGAAAATGTTCTGAATTGGGCAGTTTTGTCATTATTGGTGCATGCGTTTTGTTTCATTGTTTACTGGAAAAATGTTCAAAACAAAATTAAAACACCCTCTAACAGCTGTACTGTATTGTACAAGGAATATAATTTAGTACAATCAGGAACGTGTATCAAAGAGCACATGTATGTTTCATGTGCAAGGGGCCTATGATTTGAAAACAGCCCAAAGTTAATCTTTATCTGCCACTGGCAAAATGTATTTTCTTTGAATGTGTGTTTCAATGCTGTTTCAATGAGTGTGAGTTTCAAGGACAGAGAAGTTTTAATGCTAAGTCTGTTTTCATTGTGAGACTGCATTGCTTTGTTTAGCAGATGTCTTAGTGTTTGTGCTGTAAAATGCAAAATAAAACATTCAAATGAAGTCCAGATCATCATAGAAGTAAAGCAGTATGCACATTAGTGTTTATGGTAAATGGGGTGAAATAGCCAAGTAATGGTTCATTGGAATGGCTGCAGGGGGGAGGCTCCATTCGACCATGATTTTGTGAGGGGTAAAGGTGGCAAACTGAAAGACAGCCCCGGCTGAACTATACATCTCAACTGTCCAGATTCTCACAGGATGAATAGATTTTTGCTTCTTATTTGTGGTTTGTTCCTCATAAAATTTGTGGTTTTCTGGCAAATCGTTTAGGAATTAAGTCACTAAATAATGACAGACACTGAGTTTCAGACTTCATAACCTTCAGAAAAATACATGCTAAAGTAAGACCTGTCATTCTATCAACTGTCTCAGTTTATACAAGAGCAATTTTTAGTACTGTTTATATGTTCCCCCAATATATTTTGCCTTGTCCAGATTTATTGCATTAACAGATTGAGAGGTACATGCAAATAAATTGCTTTATAGAATTAGGCATAGCCAAACCTCTCAGCTGTCCCCGATTTTCGCTCAAAATGTTGCTCTTCCCCTAATAAATCCTCCACAAAATAGCAATTTTGGAAGAAAACATGGAGGGTTTACAATTAAGAAATAACTGTAATAATCAGAGTTATAGATTACTTTTATTTCAGAAATGCATGTAGATTCTTTTATTTTGTCAGCTGCTCAAGTTGCAGTACTAATAAAAAAGTGTCCCTTCTTTGACAGGTTCCCAGCTGTATTGTGTGGCTATTTTATATTTTTACATTACATTTTTGGGCCATTTTTCATAAAATTGTGTTTTTTTGGCAAATTAGTGGCAAATCAGTGGCAAATCATTAAAGACTTGAAGTTAGAAAATGATGACAGACATTTAAGTTTCAGATTTCATACCTTTCAGAGAATTCATACTAATGTAAGACCTACTATTCTATTATCATTCTAAGTTTATAAGAGCAATATTTAAAAATTGTCCTTATTTTTTGGCCTTTGTCCCACTTCTATGTAAGGCTTTGTCCAGATTTCTTGCTCTGAGGTTGAGAGGTATGACAAATGTGTCAGGGCTATCACAGTCAGCCAGAGACATTTCAAATTGTGACATACTTGTTGCACCCCACTCCCCCATGTAGTGACTCTGGATGTGTCCAAGCAAGGCAAGGAGCAGTTATGCAGTGTAAATGTGCAGAATATCCCCTCATCCAAGTTAGACACAAGTACTATAGTGGCTTTTCATCTGTCCTTGATTTTGCAGAATGGTCTGGTTTCTGTCATATTTTTATACTGTTGATTTATGCTTATTATTACACAGAAAGTGCCTGTTGCTCTGTGTTTAAGTAGCAGTGCTTTAATGACCATCAGGTAAGCTTGTCTCAGATTGTAAGATGCAAGTAAGCTTTAATAAGCATACTGTTAAAGAACTGCCAACAATGAAAGCCTTTCTGTTGTTGCCATGCAGAGAATACTTACATAACTAGATAATGTATAAGCCTTGGGTATTGAAATGCATATGACAGTATTTGTAATAAAGGACATGATCACATTATTTTAAGAAGCTTATTATACTTGGTGGAGAATTCCAGTCATCTCTGCAGGCTTTACCCGTAAACTAAACAGAATGCCGATCTATCATGTGTGGTCCATAACCTGTACAGTAATCCTTTAATAATGTATCTTGAGCTTGTTTCTTGTTTGCTTTTCATTTTTTACTTTGATCATGTTTTCCCCATGAAACAAGTAGATAGTTGTCAGGCAGCAGGTCTTTTTTGGATAAGAAACATTTTTTACAAGTGGGGGTATCACAGAGATTGCTACTTTTAGCATGTTACTTGGCACTTTAATAAAGCTGAATATAAATTATAATTAGAATTGCAGTGCAAGGAGAAGTTGTTTGAGCTGAGTGCTGCTTGTTTATCTTATACTTGATTTTGACTGGCATTCCAGTAATGAATTTAAAAAGTAATTTATTTTTTCATGCCTCACAACCTTTTTGTTTCCATCTAGATATTAAGTAAGCTGTCATACAGCCAATGCATTGACATATTTTTTCTTCTACACTTTGTTTTGTCTTGATTGGACTCTCATAATGATGGTTTGGCACCCAGGGCAGCGTATTTAATTAAAGATACAGTTTTTGTGGTTTTGAGCATAACTCCTCCCCTTCTAGTTGGCCGCACCCCTTCCCATTGACCTCACCCATTCAGCTATCTCCTGCAGCCCCCCCTTTGATTTGAAGTCACCAGCCGCCACTGCATGCTACACTTAAAGAAATCCCAATCCCTCAGAGCCACATGCTCCAGGGATCTAAACCTTGTCATCACAATGAGCAAAACATGCTGGAGGGATAGGTTCCTGACCCAGAGACTTCCCAGACTCTGGAATAGACTGCTCATACCTGTCATGCAGAGCACTTCTTTGGCTATCTTCAAAAGGAACCTTGACAATTGGATGGGAGATAGAAAATTCACTCCGGGGATCACATCAGTCACCCTGCTAGGCAGGGGTCCAGGGAAGTAAATATTGTGGAAAGAAATAGCCAGGGAATTGTTATGACTAGGCTTGTATAGGCCCTAGGACCGATAGTCTAGTACCAACCTATGAACCTACGAACCTATATGTTTTCACAGACCTGATTGTTATGTTTTCAATTGAATTGTACAGGCTATAGGGCACACTACAGGTGTGAATTGTTATGAAATGAGTTATTGTGGTGTCATGTTCTAGTTGCACAAATACTAGGCAGTGTATCAGGGGTGTGTACCCTTCATATCCACTGTAACTATATGGACACAGCAGTACCTGACCTGTATATCCAGCCTTCACCAAGGTAGAGTAATCCCCTTTGGTGGACAGCAGCAATACATGAACCACATAATAGGTTGCTACACTGGCTGTACAGGGACACATAGGTGCAGGCAACAACTTTGAAGCAAGTCCACCTATATCTGAACAAGCATGTAAGTTCACAGGTGACTTCCTGTAAGGTTGACTATGACTATGAATCGGATGTATCCACACCAATAAGGACGATTGCAACCATGTCTCTACATATGTTGTAAGTTTCAGATGAAGCAACACAATTCACCCTGTACTAGAGGCAAAGAACACCTCATACACACATGCCATGGATATAGGCAACCTGCATCACACAGGTTAGGTGGGAACATCACCACCCTGTCCACCCTAGTTGTACAGGGAGATATGCACATCAACCCTAATCCTCCCCTCAGCAATGGTGAGCATGTACATATTGCCTACTGATGGCAACAACAAGATATCTCCATGGGGCATAATAACATCAGTGTCTGCCTCCTACATGACCTCAGGCATGTGCTCGGAGCTCCTTCACACACCTCAGTCAAACACAGACCTACCACCATCCACACACCATCCACATGGAAGATGCCCACTGTCAACCCTCTACACAGAAATGAATGGAGGTAAGAGGATTATGTAATCAAGTGTCCAACACTGGGGTGGAATAAGATAGCTCAGTGACAGATGTTTAATGCAAGCTGCTATAGCCATGATAGCTTGGAGGGTTTTGGTGTAGTGTGGATGTTTTGCAAGTAATATCCACTGTTTCTGTGCATTTTGTCAACCGCATGAGGTCCTGTGACCTTTTTCCTGTTTATGTCTTTCAGGTAACATGCAGAGTACTCACCTACCAGCATTATCTGTTGGGGAAACAGACATCATCACCCAATATGTGATTGGACATTATGCCCTGTCATTTGGACAGTGAGCAGAAGATGTGCTGGAGAAATGATGCCGGCCTGCACAGCAGAACTTATGAGCATGTGCAGCATTGGGCCATCAACTTCAAATGCCATGCCTGTCAATGGGCTGCTGCTGTAGCGAGGGACCGGCTAGCCACAGGTGTGGGTCCAGCCATCCTGTCCCCACTGATACCCACCAAGGAGCTCCCACCGCACTTGGGACACACACCGAACGCACAAGCCATGATGCTGAGGGAAAAATTGTAGAAGTGGGCTGCACACACACTGGATGAGGAGTGTGCAGATCCAATCTGGAGCATTTCTCCCCGGGCCTCCGCTGAAAACAGGCTCTGTGGAACCTAGTCGGACTTTCCCGGTCAACAAATGATAAATAAATAATAATAAAATAAATAAGGGTCCAGTGGGGATTAGTACACTAATATATCAGACATACATGTATCTGTATTGTATCTACATGCATGTGTCAGGTCCAATTGCAGTTGTGGATGGTGTTTTCTAATGCACTGAGGTGCACATCTATGGTGAGGACAGGACATTGTGTATTATTGCAGTTAGTACTGTAGATGTGCAGACATGCTGCATCCATCCTGTACCAAGGCCACATGAGCATCTGCAGACAATAACTCCCTCTCACAACTATCTAGGATCCTCTGGTCTGCATATGGGACAGCAGCCTGAAGCTGGTGAATATGACATTGTTCTGTTTTCTGTTTTTGCCTGGCAATACCCGAGGCATGTGAAGTGCATGCAATTTACCATGCACACAACCGTCAGTAATAGCTATATTGCTTTATGTAATAGCTATATTGCTGGTTGTGCATGTTCACTTGTGCTGGGGTTAACTGTATTGCATCACAGTGGTCACCACTGGGGCCTATCTGACATTAGCTCAACATTCCTGTAGCATACCGCACAACATATCAGTGCCAAGATGTCTGGACAGAGGCTAGCAAATTGTGCTGGACAAATGGCCTAAGGTAAGGTCATGCATGACACATTATTGGTATACAGTGGATATAAATTGTGTACACACCCCTCTTAAGATACAAGGTGTTCCTGTTACATACTAATTAGGACCACAATATGACAGTCCACACCTCTTTCAGCCTTTAATGTGACCCATAACAGGTACAGTTCACTTGTAAAACCAAGCATCTGGACTCAAGTATTGTACCTACAAGGCTGGCCACCTGTGAGGGCAGCAGATGTCCTATCAGCATAATGTTTCAGTCAGGAATGATACCTCATGCAGCCATGTGTGTCAGTACACTCACTGTGTCCTATTTGGCTATGATTTCACATACATGGGCATTGTTAAGGCACTTAGACCACTTCTGACCACGTATAGGTTTCAAACATATGGATATTCCAGACACATCTGTACAGAAGACTGTACAATGGTTTAACCTGCTGCATGTGTGGCAGATGCTGTCACCACACTATATGTATGGTATACACATCAAAATGGTATAAGCCACCCAGGATATGATCCTCACACATGCACAAACAGTTGCTAGCACTAGGATTAGAACTCCTGTCTATCTAGGTATTCCTACTATAGTGGTACACACTTATCAGATGTGCCACAGAGCTTATACATTCCCACTTCTTCCAAAGGTGCTTCTAAGGTGGATGACATCAACAAGTCTACTAAATTAGAATGAAGGGAAGTGTAAAGGGTGGTATACAGGTCAAAAATGGTATGAGCCAGACAGTACATGATTCACACACACATACATACTTGCCAGTACTGGGATTAGAACTCCTGCCTATCTGGGTATGTTTACTATAGTGTTATACAGTTACTGCATGTGCTACAGAGCTTACTGAACTTTTATATGGCCAAAGCTGCTGATAACTGCTTAGGTGTGGTAAAGTATTGTAGGTGGCAGAAAGTATGCATTCTGTTCCACCCATACATCATGCTAGTTATTTCTGTCTTGCACTTCAACTAGCATTATGACTTGGCACTTCACCAGGTTATTTTGTCAAGAAGTGTGGCACACCTGGCAGACATCAACAGTACTCGTTCATCACAGATGTAGCCCCAGTACTTACTAGTTATGTTCACCCCTCCTGGCATGTTTGAAGGGCAGTTATCTGTGCTTTCACCCATTAACCAGGTGTACTTGTCCATTCCAGGGCACAGTTGCAACAACCTCATGTACACAGACAACCCTCCCCCTTTAAACTCCAAACACTCAGAACTGTGAGGCTTACCCATATATCACCCAATGTGGACATATGAACTTGCCAGCAAAGGCAGGACTAACAGGTCAAGAGGATAAGATCAACACCTGCACCACATCATGTGGAACACTTAGATCACCATTACACCCACTTTGACGGTCATGACATACAGTGAAAAAAGCCACACACCCAATGGATATTTACCCAAACAGCAGAGACCAGCAAGGCAGACACTCACTCAGATACCGTGACATGGCACATGCCAAGGGACACATATTTAACCTACACAGTGTGCCCCCATCTTAAGCTCCTAAGGCTAACCACCTTGCACAATACAGTGATCATGTGTAACTCAGTACTGAGGCACAAACATCCCACTCAATAAGTTGAATATGGAGCAGGTAACAGCCAAATATCTATCACATGCCAGCATCTAACACATGACATAGCCAGTCATGTCACTCCACAACAACTAAGTGTATCACTCCATATCCATGTGGGTGTGAATGACTTGGGACACACCTCCCTGGCTACATGACAGGAGACATGGTTGAACTCTCTGATTATGCAATCCAGGCAAGTGTGAGAGTAGCCCTGGGCAGTGTACCGCTGTCACCCAGAATAATGCTGCGATACTATCAACAGATGATTGACTGCAACATTGGCTTATGTGTTATGTGTCATTCTCAGGGGATCCAGAACATCTCTGCTTGGGATGACATGAATAACAGAACCCAATGACTTGCCATGGATGTCCTACATCTGTCACCACTGGGTTGCCATGTACTGGCTAAGTGTCTTAGCAGTGTTCTTAATGTTATTACCACCATAACAGCTACACATGTATGCAATCTGTGGGTCATGCTGCTCAACAGTGGACATCTAACTGTCAGGATGCAATCACTCATAGCAGTTGTTGGAGTGGAGGATACATATCTGCTGTGATGGAGAGGTGGTTCACAGCAGCAGACAGCAGACCTGCAGTATCAGGCTATGACACATTCCACAGCTGTCAGCCCCCAAACATGGACCACACCACACTTCCACAGGTGGTATCTCCATATTCATTATGGTTAGGAACACCTCCAGACTAGTATCCCAGCATAATGCATTGGAGATACCTCTGGTACAACTGCCTTGGGGTAATAGTGCATTCCAGACCATAGCCTGCTATGGGTCCACATATATGTCCCTAGACTGTCAATGCGCATTCCTCAACACCCTGCCATCTATGATGGTCCAACACAACAGTGACATAGTGTGTGTGTCTTCAACTATCCCTCCATCACCTGGGGAATGTAGCCAAGCACCAGTACAGTGGCCCAACACTTCTGTGATTCATCATTTCCATTGCCCTAGACCAGCTCATACTGACCCCTGGTAGAGGATGCAACAACCTTGACCTATGTTGACCACTTAAATATGGGACTGTTGCTCATCCACAGATGTCAATACCTGCATGGTGAGACTCACGCAGGCTATAATCAACATGGAACTCAACATGTCAGCCACACCCCCCACAAAGATGACCACCTGGCAAAACCTCTCCAAAGCTGACTTTGCAGCCTTGAAAACAGGGGTGGATGTCTTCACTGCACACATGGCAATGGGAAATAGCTGCATGACTGTGGAATCATACACATAGGCACTGTACGAACAGGTACATAAATGCATGGTACCAATCAGAGCCAACAGAACACAGACACTGTCCTCCAAACACTGGGAGATAATGTGATGGTCCCCTGCCATTACTAAAGTGTACATCAGAGGGAGGACACTGTTGCAGGGAAAGGTGGTGTCCCATGACTGTTGAACACCCTTAACCTCAAACACAGCTTTGGATCCCTCATGGAATCTCCAACAGGCATGTATGACAGTAGGGATGCAGCAGACACTGGCGACAGTCACAACAGCCTTTGATAATTACATCAACAACCTCCACAGCATTAAACACAAGTGCTGCGAGTTACTGCACAATGCTAATACCTATCATGAGGCAGCAGATATTAGCCACAGTCTTGGCAACACATTCAGTGCTAGTTTTACCCCTCTCTCCCTGCAGAAGTGAAGTGCTGAGTGAATATGTTCTCACATGCTGTATCCCATTTCCATTCTAGGCATCTGTGTATCACCAGGATGTGGCTCTGCAGTAAGGCCATGGGGAATGGCAGTGTGGTAACACATCCACCATGTCATAGGCAGGGTACAGTATGTGCATGGTAATTCCCGGTCTGTAACACAGTGATTGCCTATGGATCACAGATTATAGAGCTGAGGGTTGCACATAGGTATATGTTGATTTACATCATCTGTTTCAGAATGGTGAATGGTACATGCACTTGTTTGGACACACCTCTGATTGCTAATAACCACAGCCATAGGGGATATTCATCAACCAAACACACTGGGATTACTATTCACACACACACACACACACACACACACACACACACACACACACACACACACACACACACACACACACTTGCCAATACTGAGATTCATAGGTGCATTGCTTCATAGGTGTGTAGTAGGTGAATGGGCCTGAAGGCTCTACAAGGTTAGCCAAAGGGAATACCCTGGCATCAGGCCACATGGAAACAGTCCCCAGTGTGGCTCAGGAGTATAGTCACTGGAGTGGTCTAAAGGGGTGGGTATTGTATTCCCCATCCACTCATCCAGATTTCTATTGTGGGTGGCCAGTGATGTGCACTGCTTCCCATGTATGTGATTTATATTCCGTAACATGGACACTGTCTGGGTTGTGCACATGTCCCACATGCATGTTCTTTGACATGTGTAAGTGTGCTTGAGGCCTCTGGGCCATGTTGTGTGGACCGATTGGTATCTTCTGATGTAGCATACCTGACCTCATTTGGTGAGACCTGGCTATGTAACTGAGGTAGTGATTGCACCTACATTGACAGTATGATACAGGTATTCATTGGAGTTATTGGCATCTGTCCATACAGGGCATGTGTATAAGGCATGGTATTCCCTTTGTGGGGATATGTTTGCAGACTCTACAGTTGTTGCAGGCATCCAGTGGGGAACATGGCAAAAGGGCCACTGTACAGACTGATTGGGCTACTGAGGGGATGGAACAGGGAGCCATGTCCTTTAACTTGCTGGATAACACACACTCAGTCAGGAGATGTAACACATCAAAGTACTTTCTGTTGTCAGTGGCACTGTTGTGGTCAACAGGCATGTAGTCCACTGCAATCACACTGTGGGTTCTATCTGTGAGGCAATATGCAGGGGAACTACCAATATAGTGGTTGTTGCCTAGCCAAGTGTATTTGTGTATGATTTGTGGGTGGAGAGTGGTCTCTGAGTATTAGAGGGGTTGCCTATATTGTTCACTAATCCATACTGTCACATAGTCATTGCACATGGCACTAGACATTTAGGGCTGTGGATTGTCTACAGCAACCTCTATGGTGTTTGACAACTGTTGGCCTTGTAATATGGCCATTGGGACATATACTAGATCCTCAACTTAATAATTTAGCAAAACCCGCCCCCAATGGATTCTGAAATTACACATTCACACCGACCCCCACACAGGATACTGATGACAGACAGACACACACACACACACACACACACACACACACACACACACACACACACACACACACACACACACACACACACACACACACACACACACACTTGCCAGTAATGAGTTTCAAACCCCTACCTAGCTATGTATTGCTACTACAGTGTTATGCATTTATCACATGCACCACGGAGCTTATAGGATGGATGTTGTCCCAAGGTACTTCTAAGGTCAGGAACATCACCAGCCCTTGTAAATACTGACATTGGGTGATGTAGTGGGTGAGAGATTCCACAAAATATTTTACCCTACACACACTTTTACATTTGCCAGGGGTAATGTTCAAACCTCTATCTAACTATCTTTTTGGACCATTATGTTACTCATTTACCACATGCACCACTGACGTTACATGGTCTATGTTTGCCAACAGGTACTTCTAAAGTTTATGATATCTGCAGGACTGCTAAAGTCAGGCACTGAGATGTGTACTGGGTGTAAATGGGGCCAAAATCTTTGAGGTACGGACATGTATATGTAGACATATGTACACACACAAACACTTACCAGGAATGAGATTCAACCCCCTACCTATGTATTTATTGCTACTACATTATTCCTCATTTATCGCACGCACCATGGAGATTACATGTTGGAGAGCTGTGCAAAGGTATCTTTGTAGGTGAGTGACATCAGCAGCAGTGCTAAAGGAGGGGTAATGGAAGTGTTGTAAGTGTGAATGACCACAAAATCAAGTCTCTACACTCTCTCACACACAAACACTCACATTTACACAGTTGCCAGGATCAGGATGGGAACTCCTACCTAACTAGTTTGCTACACTATAGTATTACAAAATTATTGCAAGCACCACAGAGCTTATATGTTGGAGAGCTGTGCAAAGTTATATATGAAGGTGAGTGATATCAGCAGCAGTGCTGAGGGAAGGGGAAGGGAGGTTTAGTGAGTGTGAATGGCCTCAACCACATTCATCTAGAAACACACACACACAACTTTACATTTGACAGGACTGAGATTACAACTGGTACATGGATACCTATTTGTACTGTAGCGTTACACAGTTATCACAAGCACAACTGACGCTATAGGGCTGAGGGCTGACCAAAGATATTTCTACAGTGAATGACATCAGCACATCACGTGATATAGGCCTATGGGATGTGTAGTGGGTGGGACAGGCCTCATAATGGGATTCTCTCTGTTGATGTCTGTCTTTCTCTTCCCCACGTCTCTGTGTGTGTATGTTTGACATAATATCTTATGTTGGCCTTAGATATGTGTGTGTATTCCTACCCAATGTGTATGTGTGTGAAGTATCAGTAGTGTACAATTAGGTGTGTATGCACAGACAGCTGGGAATAACTGATATCTCTAGTTCACTGTGTTGTGAGACATGGGCTCCATTTCCTTAAGTGTAGGGGCATGCCCAGTATGACCTTCTATACTGAGTGTGTGCATCCACTCCAGGGAGGGTTGGACTCCAGTTCAGGGTTTTGTGTGCTACAGCTACTCCTAGCAAACTGTTTTTGAGGATATCTGTAGATAGGTTGCCAATATGGAGACACAATGGGCTTAACATACGGGGGATATTGTAACTATTTCTGTCTGTGCTGCTTGAATGATATGTTTGGTTGTAGCACAGATTTTCTGACATATGTACTGTCTTACACTGTGATGTGTCATGTCATCAACTACTGACAGTTATCATTCTTTGCTTACAGTTATTTACCGGGAAATACAAAATGAATGAAGCTGAGACCAATATTCTGAGGCATATAGACTAAACATTCTGGCACACACCTGCCATTGTGTAGGGGTAGCTACAGACAATAGACTGCTGGTTCTGTGTAAATGGTGCAGCACCTTGTTAGTATGCTGGCTGGGCTTCCCTCCTTGTCCTTTTCTCAACTGCACAGAATGGCCATATCCTGCTGGGGCCATACCTCTCAGCTGTACAGATACACCATATTGTCCTAGCATAGCACCTCCACTGCTCTTCTTTCCTTTACACAGACCATAGCCAAAGCTAAAGATGACAACAAACTGGTGTCATGCCTATTCCTTGACCTCTATAAGGCATTTGATACTGTCTCCCACCCTAAGCTTTTTAACAAACTAACCAAACTCAACCTCTCTGATTCCACTACTAACTGGTTCTCAAGCTATCTTACTAACCGACGGCAGTCTGTTAGATGGCTGTCCTCCAGCTCTCCCTTTTTACCTGTCAACACAGGTGTTCCTCAAGGATCCATCCTAGGCCTCTTTCTCTTCAATATTTTTACTAATAACCTTCACTCCGCTAGCTGCACATCTACCCTAATCCAATACGCAGACAACTTTACCCTCATCACCTTCTCCAAAAGCCCTACTGACCTTCACTCCCTGACACAGACCTCATTTAACTCCATTGAACACTGGCTAATCGATAACCAACTCATCCTTAACCCCCCCCCCCCAAAAAAAAAAACAAGCTACTCCTCTTCCTCCCAAAATCAATGACCAATCATAGGACTTCCTTCTCTATCTCTTCTCCAGACAACAGTATTATCTCTGCAGAGTCTCCCACCAAACTGCTGGGGGTCACCATAGATGATCAACTGAAATTTAACATTCACTTACAACAGTCCCAAAAACTTGGGCTGTTGTACAGAAACAAAAAAAAAATTACCTATTGCCTGTAGCACCACCCTTGCCCAAGTCTACCTCCTCCCTTGGTTTCTCTATGTCTTCCCTGTTTTTCTCTACTTCAAAGCAAACCTTTTAACTAAACTCAGTCAAACTTATAACCACATAGCCAGATTTGCCTGTAACCTTCCATAAAAAGACCACCATTGCCTTGCCCTCAAACAAATCCAATGGCTTGAATTCCCTCAACTTCTACTTCTATCTCAGCTTCAAATGACTCATTCTTTACTATATAAACCGGCAAACTGCCCCTCCCTATCTACTCTCTTATTTCCTTACAAACCTTCTCGATCCCTCAACAGCACTAACCAAAACCTACTGGACACCTACAGACCCAACAAAACTATAGGCAAACTACTTTACAGTTGGTCAATGTCTCAAACTTGGAACAAGCTTCCTAATTATCTACACTCTATTCACTCTCCCATTTTTTTTTCAAAAGAGAACTAAAGACTTACCTGCCCAAGTCTCCATCTTGTACCTGTCACCACCCCACCTAATTACAATCACACCCAACTTCTCTAGATCACAATTTTAATTGATGTTCTCTTTTTCAGTTAATGGTTGATTGTCCTTATTAAATGTATATATTGGTTATGTTTAAGAGACTTTGTACCATATGTCTTAGATTCAAATGTTTGTAGATTTTCTATAATTATTGTAATTTTTTTTTCTTTATCTGGAGATTTTCTCCTCGGGACTCCACTGAAAATGGGCCACCAGCCCAGTAGATCAACCCAGTTAACAAAAGACAAATAAATAACTAAATAAATAAATAAATACACCCAGGTTATCCTGAGGTAGGACCCCTATATCTGGTCAGTTTACCTTCACATTGTGGTTTACCAGTGGTTTTGTGGCTATTCATTCATGGGTTTGCAACCGGGAGTAGTATGGGTGGACATTAAAGTTTCAGACTTCACACACTCCATGACATCCATGCGTCTACACCCCCCCCTCTGTTATTCTATCCTCCACCTAACATTATGTAAGCAATATCTCAGAGATATCCCTATAGTTGGGCCTTTATCCCAGTAGTATTTATGGCCTGATCCACAGTCTTTGCAGTAGGACATGGGGAGGCATGCTACTAGCATTTGTCAACATGGGCTTGCATTTGTTTTCTGTTTACTGTGTTAGGTTGTTAATTGGGACCCCTGACATTCTGTACATTGGCACTATGGGTGAGGCATGGGCCTTTGCCAGAGGACTCTAGGCCATTTGAGAGTGCTGCAGGCTATCTGTTACTGTATTTCTACATGGGATTGTGGGGGGGGGGTGCACACCTGCAGACTTTAGCATTTGAAATGACTGTACTGGTATTTTGGTTACTCTGTTGGCTTCCATTTCATATTGAATGGCCACAGTACAGGCAACACAGGTTTGAGGACCTTAACAGATACCCTACAACTCTAACTATCTGTCCAGAAGCCACCATTTTAAGCTTAAAATAATACCACTGAAGTATGTGTCCCAGTAAATAACTACTACAAAAGCTAATCTTTTAATTAATGCTAGACTTTATAAGCACAACAAGAATTTGCAGTGTTTTTTTGCTAGTCACCACGAAAAGCAGACGCCAGCAGCTCCTATCCTTTCTCTTTGGTTACCCACTATCCTCATACTGTTTCTGTGTATATTCTCCTGTTCTGCACTTTACCCTTCCCTGAATTCATTTCTAGCCTCACTCATAATTGCCTTTCCTAGTGCACCTGCCCTATTTTACTGTCTTCAGACTCTTACATATTAATGTTTTTTGTATGTTTTGCCCTGCTTTTAGCTGCTAGTAATACCTCTCTCTTCCCCTGTAAAGCCCCTCTCTATTGTAGCTTATTTTAACCATACAGCACTGGGTTTCCTTCAAGTAAATCTACTTGTGTAGCTTGAGGCCAGTGTCCTTTTGTAAGCTTACTTCTGCTCATATTTTATTTCTTTTTATTTTATTTCTGGTGACTATACCTTTAGAAACTTTATATCCTTGTCTCTCAAGCTAGTTTTTCACTATCTTTTCTGATTGTTTCTATGAATACATCTTGACCAGGGTGCTAGCCTTGCTCCGTTTGCCCTCCCTATGCTTGGGCTCACTTCGCTCCCCTACCCTACCTCCATTCCTACCCACCCCATTACAGTTACCTTTATACCTAACTATCCCTCCCCTTCCTGTTCCACTAGCCACTACAGTTCCACTTCCTGCCTATTGCCACAACCACCTTACTAATCTGTCAATCTTGTCAACACCACTTCATCTATACCACTGTCTCTCTACCTACTCTGACCATATTTTATTCCAACATGTATTATTTTCTAATATCTTCTACACTACTCCTTATTCTCTATCACCACCTCTTACCACTCCAATCTCTCTGACCCACTCCTATGTTCACCAACTTCTCACTCATACAACATATATCCAACTACTTCATCTTTTATTATCTCCCCTAATCTCTTTACTACCTCTATCTCAAGTCTATATAAACTATCCATAATAAAGGTTTTTAAACCTTCCCACAAAGCTAAGTCAAAACTATACAAACTCAATCTAGCATCTACTACACACTCTCTCTTCACTAAAAACCTACTTTGTTTTGGAGATATCCATCCTAACCCTGGCCCCTCTTCTCTCCCCAAAACTACCTCTACACTGCCCCCATCTTACTCCTTTAGCAGTCACCTACAACCTCAGTCACAACAATCATCTCCATCCAAATACTTAACTATTTACTCATTGAATATTCAAAGTCTAGCAAATAAAGTCACTGAGCTGCACTCATGGATAGCTCTCAATACCCATCACATCCTCTCCCTATCTGAAACCTGGCTCAAGCCATACATCTCAAATAGTGAAATACTCCCACCAGGTTATAATATCTTCCGATCTGATAGATCTGTAAAAAAAGGTGGTGGCGTGGCCATCCTCTACTCAAACATTCTTAACCTCTCACCATACCATTCCCCAATTCCTGACTTCCTCCCAGCTGAAATCATAATCCTTAACTGCCATCTGAATCCCCACAAAAAAACTTGCAATTGCCTCTATCTGCCTTCCTCCTGGTAACAATCTGCCCATTCTTGAAAACATCCTATCCTGGTTCTCCCACAACATACCATATGAGACACTTATCCTTGGTGATGTCAACATTGATTGGTCCAAACTCACAACTGACCCCCCCCCCAACTCAGTATCCACCTACACGGCTTCCACCAACTTATAACATCTCCCACTCACTTCCATAAAAATTCCTCTTCCAGCTCCATCATAGACTGGATCCTTACCAATTCCCCCCACCAATACCACAATCCCACCACCTTACCTGACTCCCTCAGTGATCATCTCCCTACCACCATCTTAAGACACTACTCCCATATTCCTAAACCCCACCTTGTCAAAGACTTTCAATTCATCCGAATTTAACCCCATTCTCCACAACATAGATTGGTCCATTCTAAAACACCTCTCCCTAAACGATGCTGTAAGCACTTTCAATAGCATCTTCATGAATACTCTAAACTCCTTAGCTTCCTCTAGGAAGATCAGAGTAAAATCAAACCATGCTCCCTGGCTCTCCAAAGAGACTAGGTCCCTTATGAAACAAAGAGATCATGCTTGGAAAACCTGGACTAAAACTAAACAACCACCTTTTCTTCAAAAATACAGGCAACTGAGGAGCCTTGCAAAAAACATACAACTAATGACAAAAAGTTATACTATAGCTCTGCTCAGCTTAACAACAAATCCAATCCTCAAAAATTTTGGTCAACTCTCAACAACATCCTTTATCCTGGAAAGCCCTCTAATCCCTCCCCATACCCTAACTCTTCCTCTCAGGAAACAGCTACCCTCCTGAATAAACACTTTATCTCTTCCATCCAAAATCTGGTAACCTCTAAGCCAAACTTTACTTTGACACCCACCTCTCCAAGTCCCACTAACACAACTTTGTTTTCTTTTGAGCCAGTTCCCATTACTTACATCAAATCTCTACTCAAGCTAAAACCTTGCTCTCCTTCCACTGACAATCTAGCTCCTACATTCCTCAAACTTGCTGCTGACTCAATTGCCTATCCTTTATCTATAATAATTAATCGATCTATTCTGGAATCAACTGTCCCCACCCTTTGGAAATCTTTCTTCACTATCCTTCTTCAGAAAGGTGTAAACTCCACTGACCCTCAAACTTCCGACCCATTGCCATTCTGTCCCCCTCTCCAAGATATTAGAAAAATGTATTCACTCACAGCTTTTCAATCACCTCCTCACACACCACTTACTTACCCCTACCCAACATGGATTTTGTCCTCACCACAGCACCACCACTGCCCTACTCTCCTTCACTTATATCATTGCAGAGGCCCTAGACAACAATAAACTCATTTCCGTTCTCTTCCTAGATCTCTCCAAAGCCTTCAATACTGTATCAAATCCTCTACTACTATCCAAACTCAGAAATCTCGACCTATTCCCCTCCGCACTTGCCTTTAATAGTTACCTATCTGGCAGGGAACAATCTGTCAAATGGCTCTCATCCTCCTCACCTTTCCTTCCCATCTCCACTGGTGTTCCCCAAGGCTCCATCTTGGGACACCTTTTGTTTATCATCTTCACCAATGATCTTTACACCTCATGCAAAGAATCCTCCCTTATTCAGTATGCCGATGACTCCACACTTATATCCATTTCAAATAACATTCCTGAACTACACTCCCTGACCCAACAGGCCCTACTATCCATCGAACAATGGCTCACTCACAACCTATTGATCCTAAATCCCAAAAAGACCAAACTCCTACTTTTCCTTCCCCGTTCTCTTTCTCATCACAAAACCTCCTTTTTTATTACATCTTCTAACAATACAAATAGCCAACCTGACACCCACACAAAACTCCTAGGGGTCATTATCGATGACGAACTCAAGTTCAACCTACACATACTCCAATGTTTAAAAAAAACAAACCAGAAACTAGGTCTGCTATATTGGAACAAACAATTCTTAACCCCTGAATCTAGACTTACCCTGGGCCAGGCACTCCTCCTCCCCTCCCTCGTATACACAGCCCCAGTTCTTACCAATATCCAGGCCTCCACTCTAAACAAACTGCAACAGACTTACCATAAAATAGCCAGATTCATTACTAACTCCCCATACAACTCACACCACTGCATTTCTTTAAACTCTCAATGGCTTGAACTTCCCCAGTTTCTGCTATCTTATCAATTTCATATGCTACACTCTGTTCTTTATAAACTCTCCTTCTGTTGATCTCTGTCTTCCTTAGTCTCCATCTACATCCCATCCCAGACCCTCCATACTTCTAACCAACAATTACTTGATATCTACCACCCAAAAAGGTCAGTAGGCAAACTGCTCTACAAACACTCCCTTGTCCATGCTTGGAACAAACTTCCCCTTGACTTACGTTCAATCTCCCACACCTCACACTTTAAAAATGAACTAAAAGCTTATTTTCTCAATTCCAGAACCTGCCCTTGCCATGACCCTACCTAGTCTTCCTTCCCTTTATGTACCCTCGAAAGGACCATACTTAGTACCTCATTACACCTCTCTCTCCAATGTGTCTACTATGCATTTGCACAATTTTATACAAACAAAAAATGTTCATTGTTGACCTATTGAACTATACCAATGTAAAATTGTTATTTAGCTTCTTTTTAATGCAACTTTATGCATGTATCCCAACATATGTGAATTGTTTTGCTATTACTGCTATTATATCAATATTGTTTAAAATTGTACTTGTTTTAAAATGTATTACTGGAGCTTTTCTCCTCGGGTCTCCACTGAAAATGGGCCACAAGCCCAGTTGGACAAACCTGGTTAACAAATGTCAATAAATAAATAAATAAACAAATAAATAAATAAATAAATAAAATATTGTACTGTGACCTATCGTGCAACATCCACAGTTCTTTGGGCCATCACATGTACTGCAGTGGGGGTTGTCACCTTATGTAGTGCTGCTTAGTATGTTGACACCAGTATTTGTTATGAGTTTCCTGCTGCCCATATAGCTGTCTGCTGCTATCCCATTCAGTCAACCAATTCCCTTGCCTGCTTGCATCCATATCATGCATACAAGTATGAAAACATACTACTCCATTCAGTAATTGATAGGAAGAGTGACTTACCTTGTTGCTAGGCCAGTATTGAGGACAGTGCTGGAGGGCTGACTATGTTGGATACACATAGTACACTCCCTATACATGGTAAAGCTCAGGTAGTGTCATGTTTGGCATCCTTTTTACTGTATGTGTGAATTGAACAGAGGTATCAGTTCCTGGGTCCCTACAGTGTCAATGTGTGTGCTATGTGTTGCCTCTTTCCCAAGGCCAGGGCATACTGGGCATGCCTCCTTCTGTCTACAGGGGCAGGTCAGGATGTTCCTCCTCCAAGTCCCTCTGTGCCTCTGCTGGCCTTGGCAATGGTGGGGGGCTTTGTGGTCCTGCCCCGTGCTGTTCCTGCTGCAGCTATTTCCGCAGGATCATATTGTGTAGCATGGCACATACTATGAACATTTGTGTACATGTAACTGGAAGAGTACTGCACAGCTCCACCAGATATGTCAAGGCAGCGGAACCATGACTTGAGCATCCGAAACACATGCTCTACAATGATCCTGGTTTGTACTTGTGCCTCATTATGGCATTCTTGTTCAGATCTGTGTGGATTTCTGATGGGTGTCATCAGCTTTGGCTCCAGTGCATAGCCAGCATCCCCCTCTAGATTGTCATATAAGATGGCTCCCCTGGCAAACAGCTGTGAGCAATGCCAGATGTGGGAGTCATGACAGCTTCCAGGGCTGCCAGCACACACATTCATGATAATGCCCTGGGCATCGCACATGACCTGGCAGTTGATGGAGGGGAAGCCCTTGCGGTTTATGTAGACGCTGCCCTGCTCACTGGGTGGTGCTTTGATGTAGATGTGCATACAATCTATCGCACCAACTACCTCAGGGTATTTTGCTTATATGGTGGAAGAGACGCATACGTCTGTCAATGCCTCACCGGCGGTGGGGAAATATATGTGCTCATTGGCATGTTGTGTCATGTCATCCAGGAACTGGTGGAGTACCCTGGATGCTGATGCCTGTGAGACCCCCCCATGATATCCCCAGTTAGTCTTTGGAAAGTACCTGTGGTTAGTATTCTTAAGCCTAGACATACCTTGGTATCCACTGGGATGGGCTCCCCTCTATTAGTTCTGTGTGTAAGGTGTGGCCAGCACAGCTCAACGATTTGCTGTAGAATGTCCCTGTCCACCCTATAGCACTCTACTATCTCCAGCTCATGTAGGCCCTGGTAGGTTACCTTGGGTCTGTACACTCTTCTTCTCCTCCTCCTCACTGTGGGTTGGTTGTCAGCATTCTCCTCCCCACCACCCTCAGTCTCTAGCACATATCGATGGAGTTAAGCAGCAGCAGCCTCTAACATTAGCATGTGTATTTGACTGATTCTGATACATTCCACCTGCCAACTATGCTAGTTCTCCTGGATTGGTTTCCTACTGCTGTTTCCCATACATCCAGTCTGCAAGGTGTTTGCATACTTTATAGTAATGTGCTGGGCTGCTGCATGTGTATTTGGCTGATTCTGATACATTCCACCTGCCAGCTATGCTAGTTCTCCTGGATTGCCTTCCTAGTGCTGTTTCCCCTTCCCAGTTTCTCCCTATTTAAGCCCTGAGGTGCACTACTCATACCCAGTGCTCAGATGTAAACAGTGCTGCCATTTCCACTTATTTATTGATTTTTTTGTTTAAATCCCGGTGCGCGGTGCACACACCCGTTTAGTCTGTATACATGGTGCACATGCACATCTGACACACTCCCTTCCTTAGCTGTACTTAGTTAAGGGCAAACACGGGCCACAGAGCTCCAATGCACTTACAGGAACCATGACATACCCCCTTATGAAGTCATTCAGCTCTTAAACTTGCACTCTTGTATTGCTGCACCTACACAGCTAGGTACAAGCTGACACTTAAATCTGTGATTCAGTATAAGTCCCCTCATTTGCATACCCCACTGTGTAAATCGTTAGTTACTGCACTTAAACGGTCCCTTTCCCCTTGACAACCAGTGCTCTGTGGTATTGTTTACATTCTGCATGTCATTTACTATAATGGCAAAATGCAGAATTAACTTAAAATTTACTTTTCTCATTTTTTTTTATTTTTGGCATTATCCCGTTTGCGCGCCACTGCCCTAAGCTTAAACGGCTGTGATCAGCCAAAAAAAAAAAAAAAGTTTAATTTAAAAAATAATAAACTGTTATTAATGCTAATGGCTTTTTATTTGGCTGTTGGCATGTGTGTTTGACTGTAATACATGCTTTCCATGAGCTGTCCTACCTCCGTTTGTTCAGATGCTGAAATGTATTCAGTTACTAACTGAATACATTTCTACTCTGACACCGATCCTGCACGGAGTCTGGCCAGCTTCGTAGAGTGCGAAATCACCTCATTGCATTGTTTTTTGCTAGCAAATGAGGCAATTTGCATCCCACATAGCTTTCCGTGGAGGAACAGTGTAAGGCCACTCGTGCATGTGAAAATGGCACTTTCCTGGATCACTCGGTGGCCATTTTCCATGCAGGAGCTCCTACACTGTTCCTGCATGGAATTTGGCTGTTCGTAAATCCCGGGGTTTGACTTAGATCATAATCTATAATATCATTGCATCAGTTGTTAATTCTATGTTCCAGCCAGTATATAAAGTCTTGGGGGTGTATATATTCTTTTAAAATCCATTGGGGGGAGTATTTAGATTGCTAACCTTGGCTTACTGGTCTATAAAGTTTTCCTCACAAGTATGACAAACACAGTGGGAACACAATCTAGCTACATGGACAAAAAGACATCTTAAAGAAAGAGAAATTATTAGTGTAGATTTTTAGTTAAGGTTTGTTTTCCCTGGCACATCTATGCCAGATTTTATAGACTTCCAGTAAACCATTCTGCACATTTGATCCCCTGATGGACACAAGTGGGATGGCAACTCCTGGCCCATTTCAGTGTAAGATGAGAAACGATTACCCCTAATATTTCCGTCTTTTAGTTTGTGGTTGACATCAGGGTAGCTGTGATAATGTGTATTTATATGCTGACAACCTTAATGCTCCTCAGTTTTACCCGGGATGTCAACCAAGAGAGATCATAACCAGGGCCATGACAGAGTGGTACTGTGAAACCATCTGGTATCTGCTGCCACTTATCCTCAACTCTGTCATCAGCAAGTCATCTGATGTCTGGACCAGCAATCAAACCTGTGTCACTGGCAACACAAAAGGAAAAATGCTTTGTCCATTTGTACAAATTGCTGACAGCACATGTTGCTTTCTTCATGGATGGCTTCATCATACTGTTCCTGGGAAAATATAATGCCTGGGATTTCTTTTACTTATTAACTGCTAATTTAGAGTAGGGTACTACTGGACACAAAAGACAACCTGAAGTTACTGAAGTAGACGTTTTTGGAAATATAGTGTTTCATTCAGAAAAACATGGTGAAGGACTTCCATATTCAGTCAACCTAAATGATTACAAAATGTGAGACAGCATGAAAGGCCAAAGTTAATGCTTGTTTGTTTCTTTGTGTCTCACATTAAATCTTCCCACAGTACCTTCCTCCATTCCATCAGAACTAGTGGCATAAACATAAGTCTTGGCTTATGATAACTATTGTTCTGGCTTATTTGCTTAACAAAATGGCTTGTATTACCTTCTATAGCAATCTCTTTTTATGAAATCTATCTTTACCTCTCTGACAAAGGCAAGCATTGCTCCTCACTAAACAGGAGCTATTATCTTTCATACAGTTCTAGCTAAGTGTCTAATCTCTTCTGACTAAAGACTAGGAATAATAATAATAATAATAATAATAATAATAATAATAATAGGTATTATTATTATTATTATTATTATTATTATTATTATTATTATTATTATTATTATCTTGTAGTTTTAATCTGTCAGTCCCTGACTATACCTCCCTTTGTTTCCTCCAAAAGACAGAAGCAACTTTACTTAGCATACACAAATGATACGGTTGCTGTTGTGTGGTCCCTGCATATTTGAAGCCCCAAGCCTTGATCTCTTTCATCATTTATACCTATCCTATAACACAGTATCACCACTCCATCCACATCCTGCTCCCCTTAGTTCTACTGTATCAAGATCAGTGTCTGTGAAAATAAAAATGTAAAGTTTAGGTATTTAAAAGTTGTACACGTTTAATAATTATTAATAGTTAAAGCTTAGGTATATACATATATACATATATGGATCTATCTGAGTTCATCGACATTTTAAAATAAACAAAGATAATAAACCGGCTAAAAATAACAAACCGATATACGAACAAAAATAACAAACAATAGAAGTACAACCCTCACAAAAAAACATACACGCACCTATATACACAACAACACAAAAAACAAACCACATCCCTTCACCACACACACAACACCACCACACACAAAACACACAAAACAAACAAAACAAACACTACACATACAACCCTCCACAATCCCTGAACCCAACAACACTTACCTTACCGTCACTGCTCGCACCACTACAACTAACCACCGCGTAACCACTCACTTCCCACCCCACCCCTACAAAACACCAACATCCTTACCTTTCTTTCTACCCTAACCCTATGCGCCTAACCTCACTTATCCCACCCACCCCCCTACAAAACACCACCTACACACACACCCGCACCACTCACCTAACCCACCCACAACCCTAACCTAACTTATCCCACCCCTACCCCTACTAAACACCAGCTGCCATCCTACTTACTGCACCCTATCGTCCGTCACTACCGCAGACTTACATATCCTTTCCCCAGCTCGCAGCTTCTCCGGCGTCTTTTCTTCGGTTCTCTCTTCTGTGCTGATCTCGATCTTTCTGGCTGGGTGGCGTGACTTCATTATTCGTGTCGGTTAACATTTTAACATGTCGATGAACTCAGATAGACCCACATATATACATATGCACACATTGAAAAGATTATTAGTAGTTAAGAGATGGGTATAGAACAAATATTCCCATGTTGCATATGTCAATAGTAGTTAAGACTTAAGCATAATCATTTATTATGTTGTTTTAGGCCAGAGTAAAAGTGTTCCAGTCTGAGTAATTTTCTAATTCCTAAAGAATTAGTGATTTATCTAAGTGTAGAGCTACCCAGGAGGGCTCACCTTTTTTAAGATGTAATCACTAAGTTATGATTCTACTCTCACAAGTATGGTGACAAAGTTCTCATTGTGACTTGTGCAGTGATATGCCCAAAGCTATTTACAAGACATCTAATAATGTTAGATGTATTTGTATGTCCTGCTAGCCAGTACTGCTATATCATTTTGTTAAAATGTTCTGAAAAGACGCATCTTCATAGCATTTCAATTCACCTTACAAGGATTAAGTATTCTTTAATTCATATTTTTGGTTTGTTCTAAAGCTTAGGGTTCCTTTTTTATGGTAGCAGTTAGTGTTGCTGCTTCATAGCACTTGGTCATCCAGTTAGTTTCTTGGCCTCGTTCATGGAGTCTGCATGTTCACCGTAGGAGAACTTGCGATCCTGCAGTTATCTGCTGGTCAGTGTCCCATGTGTTTCTGAATAACCAGATATATATGCATGTGTCGATGTGTGTGTGTGTGTGTGTGTGTGTGTGTGTGTGTGTGTGTGTGTGTGCGTGTGTGCGTGTGTGTGTGCATGTGTGAGTGTGTGCGTGTGTGTGTGTTTGTGTGCCCATCTTGCTGTGTGCTGGCACCCCAGTCCAGGATGACTTTACAGATTCATAGCTGTATACTAGGCTAATGACCACTGGGTCCTTTATAAGCCTAGCCATGCAAAACTAATGTATTCCATGAGTTACTGTGCATTAGAGATTATTTAAATGGGGTGTATGTTAGTTAAGGCTGATTCAACAGCTGCCTCTGTCCATCAGCCACACAGGTGTCAGACCTGGAGTGAATTTCCGATTTCAGATCCATTGGTCCAGGTTGCACTTGAATAGGGTAAGGGAAGGACTCTGCTTCACTTGGATGGGAGGCCTATTCCAGATAATGGAAATTCTCTGAGGTATATACATGTCCCTCCAACATGTCCTATTTAGGTCACAACCAAAGCTTAAATCCTTAGATCTAGTAGTTCTGGGGTTCTTCATTTTGTGGATATGCAAAACGTCCAGCAGAGATGGATCCAAGGATGCCTTGTATGCCAGGAATAAATCGCTCTCAGCAGTCTGGAGGAAACAGAGTATAGAGGTAAGGCTTTGAGGCAATCTGCATAGGACATTGTGTTTATGCGTTGTAATCTTTTTGTGAAGAACCTCTGTGGACGTTCCAGATGATGCATGTACCTGATCAGGCACATACAGAAGGGGTCGTTATACTCAATGATGGGTCTGATACTGCAGTACAGTAGCAAGATGACTTTTCTGGACTGCCCTGTCCTTACTTATAAGCTGAGTGACATAGAATGATTTTCTTACATCCTTGGACACATGTTGGTTGGTCAAAAGACAGGTTGCTATCTACATGAGTCCTCACATCCCTGTCTACTGTTTTTATTTTTTATTTTTAACTTCTTATCACTTAAGATATAGGCAAACATACATTTACATAAAAGAAAAAAAAACATTAACTTGTTCCTAGTTACATACATTATGTATCACATATGTTCTTTTGTATAACTATCATCAGTCCAACATTATATAAATTGCTCAATTCTTGTCTTTTGTTAAATCCTACTTCTACTCTAGGACATTATTTTGCCTGTATTGTTCCCACAATTTCCATTTAATTGTACGTAATTTGCTCCTACCCTTTTCTAACAATTCTTTTTTTAGTTCTTTTATCTCTGTTCCAATATTCAATACTAGAAATACAGTTGGTTTAGACTATCAGGAAAATTCAGTAAAGCCTACATAGTCCTTTTCCACTGTGTGTGCATCACATCACGATATCACGGGCACTGAAACTTTTAGATTTAGTAAGCAATGTGTAGATGGGAGCACCCAAGAGCAAACAAGGTAAATACCATGGCATGATAATTACACCATAAGCAGCTAAATTACATGCTAATTAACCAATCTAACATGGTGTAGCTATTCAACAAGGTATAAAGCAGCCATGTAAACTCCATGCTGGTGTTCCCAGTGAATTTCAAAACTTTTGGAATACAGCCATGGAAAGGCATTTACACAGACAAAATAAAAAGTAAAAGGTGTGAGATTTGTACAGAACTGACCTTAACATGTGACAACATTAGATACAGGCTGGATGCAACAAAAGGAGAGTAACAATAGCAACATAATCCATTTTTGTGCCGTAACAGAAATGCAGCTTTGCTATCCACCCCCCAAATGAACAGTATACTTGTAAATAATGCAGACAGATAAAAATGTGTGCAAACCAAAATAAATATAAAAAACAATTAAACAGTCTATTCACAGCTGCATGTCAGCATATGCAATATGTAGCTGATGAAATGCAGGCATATCATCTAAAAATCAGTATAACCCTGTGCAGATATATCCCAAAGTAATATCCTCTCTTCTGTGTTCAACACATAAACAGTTCAGCTCCCCTTCAGTTTCTCTAGCTACAAAATTGCCATCTGGTGTAGATTCAGGGCTGTCACCATGGTGAAGATGAAAATGAGGTCTGAACTCATTAGAATTGCTGAATTAAAAAAAATTGAATCAGTGTAGGGATGTAAACATAGTGCAGACACTGCCTCAGTGTTTGTGTTTAATGGATGGCAACTGTGAATGCTTACATCAGGTGGGTGTATCAGGTTAGCCTTACAAAGTGTTACATATACGTCTGTCAAGGTTGGAAATGCAAGTAAGAAACAAACAATTCACAGGTTCTGTTTCATTAACATCCAACCTCCTCTTCATTTGTGTGCAAATTGTGTTTTCTCTGTCAGTTTATTATTATTATTTTATTTTTTTTTTGGCCATTGTTTGTGCGATGTGGTGCTTAGCGCAATCACGGGCAACAGAGGAATGAATGGAAGGCTTGGCTGTGCTAATCTTGTTTGCACAGCATTGCACAATGGGCAAAAGGGAGACCTTAAGAATGATTAGTAAATAAGGGAATGTCATGTAACTATTCCAGTGGTAGCATTGCTAAAGTATGAAAGTTAGACTGAGTCTGTGGAATATACCTGCTACTTAACTGACTCTGTGCCAGCAAGTGTTAATGCAGTTAATGCACTATGTTCCTGTTTGGGGCAAGATAATACTGAGTTTGAATACAACTGAATCTAACACTTTTAAGTTCTTTTGTATTACCATTGATGTGCATTGGTGTGAGATGCACACCATCATGCAATAATGCATTAAAGAAAAAAATGGGGAAGAAGGACAGTGGTGAAATGGAGAGCAAGCATGTCGAAGAACAAATGGAAAGCAATACAGGAATGTGCAGGAGGGAGGTAGGAAAGAACCATAGCTATCCTTTTCTTAAACAGTAAAAACTGATAATATATGCAGAATTTGGACTGTCACCTCCAGAGAGAGGGGTGACCACAACACAGTCATGTTGTATAGCCAATTTTACCAAATCAGGTGTGTCAAGAAGATACATGTGTGAAATGGAGAGCTATGTATGAGATGATTTTTTTTGTGTGGGACAGGTGCCCATTTCTTTTGAAAAAGAGAGGAATGTCAGGAAAGGGATATAGGTATGTCTAGGACTGTTAAGTTGGGTAGGTGAGGAAGCAATTGCAGACAAACAATACAAACAAGACAGGACACAGGGACAGTGATAGCCACAAGAGGTTGGTGCATACCATGGATGGGGTAAGGGTGGGGACATCCAGGAACCATGGTTATCAAGCTGGGTGACAGTGAGAATTGAATCCTCACCCACTGGACTGTCATCACTGTCAATTCATCACTGGCTGGAGCATTCAATCTCTCCTCTCCACTTCTTCTTGGCCCTACATAAAATGAGAGAGAGCAGCCCCTCCATCTGGTGTAGGCATGGAACAACAGTTTGGTGCATAACCCTATGCACCATCCCTGGCAGTTCAGCATGGGTAATAAACTCACCACCTCTGCCACTGCTCCCAGAGGGAACCACTGAACTATCCTCTGGGGTAGGACTACCTAAGGGGGCAGGTAGTACAGGGGCAGCAGATGTTGTGTTGCCAGGTTGGCTCCCAGACATGGGCAATGGAGCCAGGGGCCAGTGGAGTAGGGGCAGGCAGATCCTGTGGGGCAGTCCTGTCCTCTATGCTGTGGAGGATTTTGTGATGTGCTATACATGGATGACATGGACACATTTTGATGACACATAATAATATAAAAGAAACACGCAAAAAAGAGAGATAAGGGTTGGGGTGAGAGAAAAAAAAGATAAGATTAGTACCTTCATATGTAGCATGCATGCATTAATACAATTATTTGCCTCTATTATCTTAGCTATTACTTTTAAGACTAGCAACTCATAACAGATGCACACTATACTACAGATTGTAGCAGGTACTCCTTTGCATATGAATATATTGCACATATGTGTGTTCCAGTAATACAGATTACAGTTTACAGCAGGGCATGTGTGCCACTGGTATAGAGCTTTTACTTTAGACCTTTAAGTTACACATAATTGAAGAATTAACAATATTGTATACTTGGGAAGTGTGGTATTTGAACCCACCACCTCTGACTAAAGTCTAATATTGTACTCTTGGTTTGTGCTACAGACTAATGCATGCATACTTGCTTTTACAGTTGAGATATGCATATACAATTTCACACAACTTTATAAAATATCAAACAAGCTATATTTAATTTTTATGCTACAATAACACTGCTCTTCTAGTGCATACATACCACATGCCTCCCTCATCCTTACCAGTCTTGCACCATGGGTCCTAATATTGCACTCCCTTTCCATGGCAGCCATGTAAAAAAGAGAACAGAATACCATTATGAATACCAGTCTTACCTATATTCAGCTTTTAAGCCTTACAAGTACTCTCTGTAGTTCATACTTATACAAATGTGGGATCTTCTCTGTTCTAAATTCCTCGATCCAAGTATTGAGGATACTTCTCATCCTCCTCCAGAGGTCAGTGTAGTGATGCCTACATTGTTCACTAGTGTGGGGGATACTGGTGGCACTGGTCACAGCCCATGCCAAATTATGTCATGCCTCTAATTTATACTGGGATGCAGAATAGTCCCCCTGCAGCAATCTGACACTGTGGAGTTACACTAGGAATCTAACAAAAATCTTGGTCTCCTGGACACACCATGTCAGAGCCCTAAATCTCACACCCTATCCATGAATGCATGCCATGTCTATCAAGGATCAAGAGCAATGCAAAATGATGGTTTCCTCCCAGTTTCAGTTATTGCATTTACTGGGAGTGTACACACTGTTTGAAAATGCTGCACACTGCTTACCATCACGCAAACACTGTGAGAGATGGTAAGTGGTGTGCAACAGTGGCAAGCAATGTAATTTTAAGGTTATTTGGTATACAGGCAGTTGTGTATGTGTGTTTGACAAATGTGAAGGTCATAACAGTCCAGAAAGCAGAAATAAACCTATAGGAATATAGTTCACACTATACCCACATTCATACATTTGATAATAAATGTGATAATACATGAATAAATAAATAACTGACACAATATTAATGTTTCAGCCCTCATACTTTTAATTAATATCCTGTACACTATGTCAAGTGTTATAAGTGAGAGTGACTATAATAGTAAGTTGAACAACAGTAAAATGAATGGAATATGCTATATTTGAACACAGGACCATGTGCATGGCAGTCCTACACTAACACCTGTTGCCACAAGAAAGTTGAAATAATAGTTGTTCATTTTTCAATTCATTGCTATAAACTGCAATGTCGCAACAGTGAAAAAAAATTGCATATACTGTACTACAATCTAGGACCATCTGTACTCCAGCCCTACCCTTATACCTGCTGCCAAAGGCAATAGCATTGATTGAATGTATCTGGTTTCTATTTTTGGCTGTGTACTTTCTGTGTGGTCCACTTATCCAGTTTGCATACTACCACTCCAATTTGCACACTGCCATGCTTCCCGCAAATGAGATAGGGTAAGCCAAGCCTGCCATTCTTTTTCTCTAGTTCCTGTATTTGCACTAAGGGGTACATCACGCAAATAGTGGCAAAAAAGGGTAGATATAATTAAAATGAAAAGCAATCTATGACATACACAGCAGAAATTGTTAGTACACGTGATATTTCTACATAGGATCGCATTTTAACTCTCACTCTAATGCACCTTCAGAAAACAGGATCAGTGTCTTATAATTCTTTGTCACACAAACAACTTTGCAGCAAAGATCTTATAATTCTTTGTCACACAAACAGCTTTGCAGCAAAGAACTGAAGTCATTCTTCACATAGCCAACTGCAACAGAATGTACACTATTATCAAACCATGAACTGTTATTTGTACATTTATTAAATCTATTATATTTGGACATAGCGCACTTAATGATCACGCAACCTGTTATAATTATTGCTTGCAAATATACAGCTCTGTCTTACCTTTCTATATTTCTTGATCATTCATCAGTTTTCTGGTCAGCACATGCAGTGTGTAAGCCATTCTATATCACTGGCCTTAAAATGCATGAGGGTATTAACTGGGAATAATAAGATATGAAGTTGCCAACAACTGAAGAGCAGGTTGGATGGCACAAACAAGCAGAAAATGCTCTTTTGGAGGAGAAGCAATGTGAGTTACTGTTATGGCAAATACAAGGGTACACTGTTCTTTTGAGGGGGAAATAAAGCTGAGTTGCTGCTATGGCACAAACAAGGATATGTTGCTCTTGTTACTCTCCTTGTTTTGCATCCTGCCTGTTGTTTGATCTTGTGAGGGCTGTGAAGTCAGAAACTACAATGTGTATCATTACTTTCTAACTTCTGTCTTTAATGATTTTCCAGTACAAATGTATGGTGCTAAACTGAGGGCATGCAGTGATCATCAGTACTTTTGAGAGGTATGACTGTGTGAATCTTTGATGCCTGAGGCCTACTACTTACTAATGGACACATATAAGTCAAACACGTCTCTGCTTTCAAGTTAAGGCAATTTTTGTACAAATCTCTCATCTTTTGCTTGCTTACTGTACCAAGTGATGAAATACAAGGATATGCTATAATATTATTAAACAATACACTCCAGGTTCAGGACTTACTTTGTAAATGCTGCAGTTGCTACAGTTTTAGTTCAGGGCTGACTCTGTTTGATGCAAGCAGTACACAGCCAATACATGGGGTGGTAAAGGTTGTGTGAGTTGCCTGGCATCAATGTTACTATATATATGTGAGTAGGAGGATGGTTTTAGGCCCCTAGGTGGTGAGTGAGTGTGTTATATGTTGTCTCTTAGCCAATGCAAGGGCATACTGAGCACATCTATGTCTGCCTACACCCACAGCAGCTGATGGTTCCCCATTTGACTCCTCATCTGCCTGTGGCTGTGGTTACCTTGCCATTGGTGATGGGATATGTGCCCCTTTCCCTTGCTGATCTTGCTGCAGCTGTTTCCTCAGGATTATTTTGTGTAGCATGGCACATACTGTGAATATTTCTGTATATATCTGTGGATTGCACTGCAGGGCTCCCCCCAGATGTATATAGGGACTGGAACCGTGACTTCAGCAGCCCAAACACATGCTCTATGACATTTCTAGTTTGAGAGTGTGCATAATTATGGCGTTCTTCCACAGCTGTGCGTGCATTTCTGATGGGTGTCATCAGTCACAGTTCCAGTACATAACCTGCATCCCCCAGTAACTGACCCTGTCAGATATCCTCCCTAGCAAACATCTGGTGCAGTTGGAAGGTATGCCAGATATGTGAGTTGTGGTAACTGCCAGAGTTGCCAGCACACACATTCAAGATAATTCCCTTAGCATTACACATGACTTGGTAGTTGATAGAGTGGTAGCCCTTTCTGTTAATGTAGAGCCTACCATGTTCCTCAGGTGGTGCCTTAATTTCTACATGAGTGCGATCTATGGCAACCAGTACTTTAGAGTAGTGAGTTATCTGGTAGAACTGTTGCATATTTCTGGCCCTCTCCTCAGAACTACAGGGAAAATATATGTGTTCAGTGGTATGTTGGGGCATTGCATCCAGGAATTGGTGGAGGATCCTGGATGCTGAGGTCTGTGACACCCCTAGCATGTCCTCTGTTACTCTTTGAAAGGTACCTGTAGCTAAGATTCTAAGGGCTACACATACCTTAGTTTCCACTGGGATGGGCTCCCCTCAGTTGGCTTTGGCTCTGAGTTGATGGCAGCAGAGATCACAGAGTTCCTATAGTGTGTCCCTGCTCTACAATTTCCATGTCATGCAGGTTGTGTAAAGTTAAACAGGGCCTTAAAACTCTTCTCCTTCTCAGCCTAGACCTATTGGCAATAGCAGCAGGAGCATTGGCTTCAGCCTCTAGCACATACAAATGAATTAGCAGCAGCAGCCCCTAACATTCTGTCTGTGTAGACTTTCTATGTCTATACTTCAAAGGTTTTAAAATCTGCAGGAAAAAAACAGCATGGGGTCTGCATGGATGCTTTATAGCTTGTTGAATAGCTCCACCATGTTGGATCAGTTGATTAGCGTACAATTCAGCTACTTATGCTGTAATTAGCGTCTATAAAACACAGACAGAGGCAGATGCAATCCATTAATAATCTACATCATATAAAAATGTAACCCTGTAGTTAGCCAAAGTGATTTTGAGGAGAGTTGTATATATTTGGAAGACTGCAAAAATGCTTTTTCTTCAGGATATATCTGTACAGAGTACTGAACTTCAGCAGGTATGCTCCCATTTTGTCACCTACATACAGCATACACTGAAATGTATTTAAGAACAGTGTGAAACAAAGGCTTTTGCACTTTTATTTGTATGCATTAGTTAGAAGTGTACTGATGGCATGGGCTTTTTTGTCAAGCCATTTCAGAGCTACACATGATTGCCAATACATGAAAATGGAACGCTGCATCATAAATATGTACAAATGTTTTAGGGACAGGTCCTTTGATAGCACATTTAGCATTTCCAAGATGTTTTGTTAGCAAAATGAGTCATTTGTGTGTTATTTTGGGGGGGGGGAACAAAGATGAGTTACTGTTATGGCACAAACAAGAATAAACTGTTCTGTTTTTTGGTGGGGGACAAAGGTGCGTTGCTGCTATGGCACAAACAAGGACATGTTGGTCTTGTTACTCTCCGTGTTATGCATCCTGCCTGTAGTGAGTATTTCACATCTGTAGACTGTTTATGTTTCTCCAGTGGGTAATACTGAATGTCTACCTTTTCTGTTTCATCTGGAAACAATTATTTTGAAGTTATGTGATACTTATGTGTATTGTACTTCTGTTGTCTTCTAGGACACCTATGAGTATGCCACTCAGGTGTGTCAATCAACGTAAACCTCCCCCACATCTATGTGGAAAATCAGATTATTGTGGATGGGTTTCGGCTACAGTGTGCTTTCTCCTGGAAAGAGGATGGGGTGATTTGGCATGCAGGATGCAAATATGGCAGCAGATTGTCCAAAATGTGAATGCCATTTGTGGCCATGGCAGAACATATGACCAGATGCACCATAGGGCCACTGACGCGATCACAACCGCACACAGATGAGCAGCTGCAGTCGGCTTTGACCAAATGGCTACTGGGGGGAGGGCCTGCTGCAGAACCACTACTAACACCCAATGAACAGTTCCTTGCCAATATCAGAGATCCAGCCAGCTCCCAGGAGAGTGCAGGACAGCATGTACTGCATGTGGGTGCAGCACCATCTAAGGCAGCAAGCACATCCCAGGAAGAGCTTCCAGATAGGCTTTATCTGAACAGTTGAATACTTTTGTATAGTAAAACAATTGAAATGAATGATAATTCTGTGTTATGTCTGTTTTTTTGGGAGGGGGATTGAAGATTGCTACAGTTATAAGCTTAGGTTGGAGTTGTCAGACACGTTCTTGTTGAACATAGACTTAATGCACATATAAAGGGGTAAATATATTACCCCCCCGTGTTACTGTTAATTGTAATGATATTGCTCTTACCTCTTGCTTAACTTCTTCCAGGACCATCTGGAGTACAGCACAATATGCCCTCTGCAGATGTTAAGCCAAATATTTTTATGTTAGTACTGCTGAGCAATTTAAAGAAATATTGTAGTGTGTGATTTTGATCTCAGGCCTGTTGTGTGTATTGCTGTACTGTTTGTAATAGTGGCAGCACTGTTAGTGTTTAACATATATTGCACTATAGTAGTGCAGGCATTAATGTGTTCCTGTGGTTCTTGCTTTTTATCACAGGTGATCATGACAGTGAGAATGTGGGAGCCCTGTGTGACCTGATGCTAATGTATCAGCAGACTGAAGATGATGGTGGCCAAACTGAAGCACAGTCAGGGGGGTGCAGAGGTTAAATTTGACACAGAGATTGATATACAGCCATCCAGTATATTTCCATTGGACACAGCCAGTAGGCCTACACCTACCCAGTCCACTGACCCCACAGATATTGGATAGGTGTAGAGCAAGGACATTGATCAGGGAAGTGTGGCAACTGTGGTTTCAATGTCTGTTGAGTATGACTGTAGAAAAGTGTGGGCAACATGCCACACAGGAGGATTGGTAGGGGTGCTTGGAGTGGGCCTGTTGTCCCTCCTCCACCATGTGTAAGTGTCACTTCCTGTACCACTCAACATATGTTTAGGGTCATCATGGAGGAACAGGCACATTCCCATAGTTACTCCAGACAAATGCTCAGGGTTGTGGATGTGGCACAGTCTGACATGCATGACTGCCTTCACTGTGGTGCCTATTCACTGGATTGGATGAATGACACGTTGGATCAAGGGGTGTCTGTGATGGACCGAGGGGTGTCTGTCATGGAACAAGCAGTGTTTGCAATGGAATGTCTGCTGAGAGGGGAATGGCATCCTCATGGGCATAGGTCAGCCACATCATCTTTTGTCAGCCAACATAGCAATGCTCGATCACGCTGCCATAGTAACAGTACTTCCACTGCTCCATCAGTGAGTGTGCTGTCTACACCCAGATGTTGCAGGCAATGAGGTGGTGGTCCTGGCATCCCCATGAAGGGTGCTTATCCATCAGACATCTGTCATGTTCAGGTAGCAGCACTGCACCTGACCTTGGGTGTGAATGTGCCAGTGCAACTCCTGGCAGAGCCAGTTCTCATAGTTGGGATGACAACAATGAACTGCCACCTCTACCATGCATGCCTTACACCTGTCTGACAGACCAAGATGTATAGCTAGCACAGAGCATGGCTGTGTTCATGCAGACACTCACACACCAATTTCATCTGGAGGACCCCTACAGACACACACACACACACACACACACACACACACACACACACACACACACACACACACACACACACACACACACACAGCAGTTTCTCATTTTGTCTCACTGGCCACTTGTTGTTTTATCCCAGTGTCTGCCTCCTTCTCCTTCTTACTCATTCAAACTCACCGCCCGTTTTGTCAGCCTAAGCTTCCTGCCCCTCTCACACAACACCCTGTGCAAGTGATGATAACTGTGCCATATCCCTGTTTTTTATCTTTTGGATTCAGGGATACAAAAGCTGTGTCTGATGCTCAGATTGCGTAGTGTTTAGTATATCTGTATTTGTGTTGCTGAACTGCTCATTTTACCTTTGACTTATATTGGCCTTGGAAAGTTAGACAGTTGATAGCTTCCAAATTTCACAGCTTTATAGTGAATGTTCTTGTAAGGGGTGTGAAGTCAGAAACTGCAATGTGTATCATTACTTTCTAAATTCTTTCTTTAATGATTTTCTGTACAAAAGTATGGTGCACATAATAAGTCATGCCATAGTATTGATATTTTAGGATTGTATGATAGCACTGTACTCAAACATCATCAGAACAGTAATACAGTATAATGCTCTCTTTTACATGTACCTCAACAAACAGATGCAGCAGCTGGAGAGGCCACAGTGCTTTCTCAGCAAGATAATCAAGGGCCTACAAACCATGCCATGATGTATGTGGATGGATTAAAGCCATGTTACTGTAATCTGCCTTGTATAGGATGAGGTGGTCTGCTTTGCCTCCAGGCCAGTGTCTGGCCATGCCCTGGTGAGATAACTGCATATCCAAATATCTGATATAGCTCATGGCATCAACAGTGTCTGCTGAGAATATGTTAATAACAGTGTCCCACATGCTACAGTAAAAGGCACTCTGTAATGTCATGAAACAGCACACACACACACACACACACACACACACACACACACACACACACACACACACACACACACACACACACACACACACACACACACACACACACACACACACACACACACACACACACACACACACACACACACACACACACACACACAACTGCAGGGAGAATAGAACCACTACCCATCTAAGTACACAGACTACAGAACACAGTACTTAACACAAGTGCAAAGGCACAAGTCTAAATTTTGCAAGACTGCAGCTGAACTTATAGTGCATGATATCAGCAGACCATGTGTGAGGCAAGATGTTGGCAGGCCTGCATAGGTTCATAGCTTCATATGTTCATACGAGGCTATTACCATAATGGCCCTAGGTTCATAGGAGGTTACTAGGCTAATGGCCCTAGGGCCTTTTCAAGCCTAGTGAACTTGTACCATTCTTCCCTTAGAGGCCAAGATATGTAGTCCATATTCATGATTCCATGATCAGCACTGGTTGCCCCTGACTAAGAGTGACATAGGTGAAACCTATGGGGTAAATTTACAATGTCCAAGTTACACGCAAATATGGTCATTGAAGATCTCAGTTTCATGTGAATTGTGAGTTTGTTCCATAGCAGTGGTGATCTGTGGGAGACACATCTCTCTTCGGCATGTCCTGTTGATGTCTCAGGCAGATTAAGGTCCCTATAGTGAGTGAGGCTTGTCCCATTTGATTTGTGGAGGTGCTGCATTTCCATTAAGGCAGGGAATGAAAGTGCTCTGTAGACCTGGCACAAGTTGCCTGTCAGCAGTCTATACGATTCAGAGTACAGTGAGAGGGCCTTCAGTCAGTCCATGTATCATAAGCTTGAGTTTGCCATTTGGGGATATTTTACACCAGGAGTTTTGGTCTTTTGACATTACCTAAGAAAAGGCACCATTGGGGAGGCAGGTACCTTGGCCAGTACTGAAAGGCAAGAGGTGACAGATGAAGACCATCCTTGGGAAAGCAGTGTGATCTGTTGACCATATCATCCCAGGCTGAGAAATACTACATCCCCCTGGACTGACACCGGTAGCTAAGCCAATTGTTGAAGGCGATAATTCTTTTGTTTGTTTTGAGGCATCATCCTGGGTGAAGGTGGAATGCTGCTTAGGGCTACGGATATACCTGTCTGGGACACATAATCTGAGAGCTCAGTCATATCTCTCTTCATATAGTCTAGTCAGGTATGCCTCAAGTCATTTACTCCAACATGGAGTATGACAGAGGTGTAACTGTGCTTGTTGTTGAGAGACTTGAGTGCGTGCATGACTTTGCGGATCCTGGCACCTGACAGGCAGCTGACTGTGACTTTCTACCTGTACAACCTGGTGAGGGGGACATCGGTGTGTCTCACTATGGATTTGCCTATGACCAAGACATTGGTTTTCAAGTGTTTTGCCTTAAGGGCTTAATGGGTGACACACTGATACATCTGTAACATCTGCCCCCAGAAAGGAAAGAATCAATACATTAACACCTGCTGCCACAGACTCAGTTAAGTAGCAGGTGTTCTTCATAGACATGTGTATACACTTTGCTACCTGCAAACCTGCAACCCTGGTGTCTCAGTACTTTTTTCACACATATATCACCTACACTACAGAAAGTAATATCAAATGTTGTGTTGTATGCAATGCACATCAGTCTGGTAACTTGCAGAACTACAACTATTGACCCATAAGCCTAACAAGCCTTATCTGCAAGGCTAGGGAAGGGATCAGCATGGACCTTATCCCCAGGGACATAGGTAACCTTCAACACACTTGAGTTGACCCATGTTGTGTTTGTCAAGGATGGATCTTACCTACTGAACCTCATGGACTTCTTTGATACTGACCCTGAAGACCTGGATGACAGATAACAATGCATAATGCCTATGTTCAGTAATTCAAGGCCTTTGACAATATCCCACATTTGTGTCTCATAGTGCAAATGCCCCATCTGGGAATTAAGCCATACAGTACTAGCTGGTTAGCCAACTGGTTCACCTACAGAACACACACTCTCAAACTTGGGGACTGAACCCCCTCCACTAGCCACTTACCAATGGAATACCCCAAGGATCTGTGCTGGGCTCTCAAATCTGTAGAAACTACTTTCCTGAAGTGCATGCAGTGGTAGACTAGATGGCCTGTAGTTTACCATGTTTGCAGCTGAGTGTTAATCTGATATACTCATATAAATTCCTGCAATGATGGTAACATCTTACAGAAAGGGTTGACAGAGACAAATGATTGGTGCCAAACTCACAGATTGAACCTTACAGTAAACATTGCATCATTGTCCCCTTTGGCAATAAAGTATCCCTGCTAATTATGATATACATAGCACCCCTCTCAGCTCAAACACAGTGTCGTGAGTCTTGCGAACACCCTCATAGCAATCTACACTTTCATCACTACATGTCCATAGTGTTGAGGCACACATTCTGCATTGCACCCTCATACATATGGACATCGCATCCAAGACCACAGAGGTCATAGCTCTGTTGTACTCCACCCTTATCAGACCACTAATTGAGTACAAGGCGTTCTGTCTGTATCTCATCAGACAACTGCAGCAATTGGAGAAAAAATAGAGATTTGTAACTGGGAGAATGTAGGTCCTCCAAACATCACATACATGGAAAGACTACAAGACTTGTAACTGTACTCAGTATCCCGCAAGCTGCTGAAAGGTGACCTTTGACTGACATACTGAAAAGTCGCAGACCCTGCCCAACTGGAAATGCTGAGCATTTGCAAATCAAATGGAACAGGAATAATTTGGCCCAGGGTTCTCAACCTAGTCTGTGACAAACAGAATATGCTGGAGAGACAGATATATCCTCCAGCAACTCACAATCCTCTGTAATAGGCTCCCGCTGCATGTGAAGGAGTGTTCCTCAATGACCCTGTTCAAGCACAACCTTCACTACTGGTTGGGTGATTGTAAAGTCACCTCTGGGTTGGCACCTATGCCCCTCATCCCTCATAGATATGTAAAGCTGCTTTATAATTGGCAGCACGATTTAAACTTGGAAAGTTATAAGCGTTGAATGTTATCTGCCACTTAAATTCCCTGTAATCTAACTCACTATCCCTGTTCCAATTGAAATCATTAGGTACATGATCAATGATTGAAAAATAAAGCTTCTGATGATTTTTACAATTCAAAACATGCTTACAAAATGCATTGTCCAGAATGCAGCTTTGATTGGTTGCATTTGATTGGTTTTAATATATTAGAGTTTTTGTGTTTAGGGTTCTTTGTTCTGATGAAGGCTTCTGTGGTAAGCCAAAAGCGCTAAACTTTGAGTGTTTAAAACATTTTTGTTTTCCCCAGTGGTGTCCGTATTTTCCATCAAGGTGATTTGTTCTTTGTTTTACTTTTTCATCTTTGTCGAGGCTCACAGTGGTTCATGGTAGTAATATTCTGCATATGTTAACAGTTATTACCATTGAAGAAATGGATAATTATGATTCTTTCCTACCTCTCTCCTGCACATTCTTGTATTGCTTTCCATTTGTTCTTCCCCTGCTTGTTTCCCATTTTGCCACTGTCTTATCTTTCCCATTTTTAATGCACTATTGCGTGATGGTGCACATCACACACTAACATGCAGCAACGGTAATGCCAAAGAACTTAGAAGTGTTAGATTCAGTTGTATTTGAATCCAGTACCATCTATCCCCAACAAGGAATGTGTCATGCATTAACTGCATTAACACCTGCTGCCACAGATTCAGTTAAGTAGCAGGTATATTCCAGAGGCTCACTACTAACTGTCAGACTTTAGCATCCTCATTTCAGCACTGTCCTATCTTCCCCATTTCTTTTATTTAATGCACTATTGCATGATGGTACGCATTACACACCAATGCACAGCAACAGTAATATGAAAGAACTTAAAAGTGTTAGAATCAGTTATATTTGAACCCAGTACCATCTGGCCCCTAAAAGGAATGTACTATTGCATTAACACATGCCACCACAGATGCATTTAAGTAGTAGGTGTATTCCAGAAACTCAATACTAACTCTCAGACTTCAGAAATGTGACTCTCATTTGTGCAGTGTTTAACAGTGTGGAAACATGTGTATCTTGCATGCATATGCACTTTGCTAACCATAGTGCAAACTTGCTGCTCACCACGATATGGAAATGTTTATATGATGTTGTATTACTGCTGTTTACTGTCCATTTCCTTTGTATGACATGAAATTCTCTGTAGAACACTACAAACTGAAGGCCTTATCTAACTATATGTCATATATTTAAAATACATCCATGTGTTGTCACCCTCCCAAACATCAACAACAATACAAAATTTAATATCAAATGTGTGTTATGTAATGCACATCAATCTAGTAACATGAAGAACTACAACTATTAACCCATTTGCCCAAAAGGGCTTATCTGGAAGGCTACTGCAGGAATCTGCATTGACCATACCCACGAGGACATAGATGACCCTCAACAAAATTGACCCTACCTATGTTGGTTTTGTCAATAGCAGATCTTGCTTATTGACCCTTGTGGACTTCTTGGACACTGACCCCAAAGACCTGGATGAGGGATAACAGGACATACCACTTATGTTCAGTTATACAAGGTCTTTGATAATATCCCCCATTCATATCTCATAGTGACGATCTCCCATCTGGGAATTAGGCCACACAGTACTAGATGGAAAGCCAACTGGCACAATGACAGAACACACACTGTCAAAGTTTTGGGCTGTGTCTCCACCACCAGCCCATTCACCAGTGCAAATACCACAAATATCTGTGCTGGTCCCTCAACTGTGTGGGAAAAACTTCCCTGAAGCGCAGGCAACAGTTGATGGCTGTAGTTTGCCAAATCTGCAGATGACTATTAACTGGACACACTCATATAGAGTCCCCCAATGATGGTAACATGTTGCAGTAGGGGCTGACACAGACTGATGATTGGTGACAAACTCACGGACTGAACTTTAAGCACACAATGACTCTTTGACATCTTTGTGAATGACATTCTCCTTCAAAGTATGATATACATAGCACCCCCCAAGCTCAAACAAAGTGTTGTGAGGCTTGGTAGCATATGTTGATAGCAATGTACACTTTCATCACTATGTGCCCATAGTGGTGACACTCACAATCTGCATTGTGCACGTCATACATATGGACATCACATCCAAGACTAAGGCAGTCATACCTCTAATGTACTCTACACTTATCACACCAGTGATGGAGTACAATGCTCACATCTCTCTGTACCTTACAAGACATCTTCAGCAATTGGAGAGGACACATGGTTGTGCCTGGGAGACTCCAAGGCCTCAAAACATGACATACATGGAAAGACTGACATACCTGTCAATGTACTCAGTATTGTGCAGGCTGCTGAGAGGTGACCTATGGCTGCCCTGCAGAGCAGGGGTTTATTGAATCCCCTGCTATGATTTCCATTTTCTAGTAATTGCTTTTTTGGCAGCTACCAGAATTAAATTTAAGAAGGCCTTACTATGTCTAGGCAGTTCGGATCCTGTATTCCAGCTCAAAAATCATTTCCTTAGGTACACAAATTTGCTCACCGAATATTTCTGGCCGAGTACTCTGTAGGGAATTTTTAAAATCTGCCAAGTCACTACACTCCCAAAACATATGCTCCCAGTTACCTCCTCCTTTTTCACCATCACACCGCCAACATTTGCCAAGCACATAAGGAATCATTCTTTGGGGTCTGCTTGGGGTATAAAAATACCTAAACAAAAACTTCCAAACAAAAATCCTAAATCTTCCAGATTTTGTTGCTTACTTGGGAGCCATACATGTGCCCTCCCATTGTTCCTGTGGGAATTGCTTATCCAATCTCATTTCTCAGTCTTTTCTAATCTCCCGATTCCTACAGTTATTGTGCGATATTTTATGTGGCTTAATAATCATCCCTTTTAACAATAGTTTTGATTCTAGATTCAACTAATAATTCTACTAGAGCAGGTCTTTCACTTAGGACTCCCCTATCCCTTTCTCTTTACCTATACTCTGACATCAATCCTTGGTAGGGAAGGCACTCTCTAGCCTGCAGACAAATGTCTTCTTGACCTCTTCCCATTCTATTACATTTCCTCCTCTAGTTATTTGCTCCAAATACCTTGATTACTTTACCAAATTTTCTAGTAAATTCCAGGACCCAACTACTGTGTTTACTTTTAGGAGTGTTTTATCACTGAGGTAGTTTCCCTGTGTGACTGACTTCCCAAAAGGTACTATTATGCATTTCTTGGCAATGAGTTTTAAGCTGTGGCTTTTGGTCCCAGTCCTTTGTCTGTATTAGACCCTCCTGTAAGATGCTAGTATCATGTGGGGTTTCTATTATTGCTTCTAGCTTGCAATCATCTGCAAACTTGGTAAACCAGAGGGCCTTGGCATTGGCCCTGACTTCTGAAAAATAGATGCCAAAGAGGAACTGACCCAGTACAGAGCTGTGGGAAATGTCTCTGCTGATTGAATTCATCGTGGAGGTCGTCTCTCCAATCCTAAGTTTCTGGGTCCTGTCTCTGAGCCAGCTGGCTATCCAGAGAGTTACATAGGGTTTTATGCCTAAGTCTGTGAGTTTGTTTACAATGCCTGGGTGGAGTATTTTATCAACTGCCTTAGCTAGGTCAAGGTAGGCGGTATATTTTTCGACCTTGCATTGAAATTGGCACTGGCTTCCCATGACAATGAAATCAATTAACGGCTTCATCAGAGAATGAATGAGTACAAAGATGGCTCATGATACTGGGCTGATGGGCTGCACGCCACCCACTTTTGTTTGAGCATTTTTTATGTAACAAATAATTTTATTTTTTATTTAAATTTTAGAAGCAGCAGCTCACAGTAGCTGTATTCACCACCTTATGTAACTTGCATTGGGTGCATGCATGAGTTCTGTGGTATTGTTTACTATTTAGTTACTTTATAAAGAAAAAAAAAAAAACAAAGAACTTCACGGCTGTTTTAAAATCAGCCCAGAATCAGTGCATAAATCAAAGAACCCACCCAGAGTTCATTCAGCTTTTAACCGCATGGATTTACTGGGGCACCGAGCTATTAGGGTCAGCAGCCTGTCACGTGAGCGCAGCTTGTATCCATATGTGACATGTCTATTAAAGAGAGCAAGAGAAGGAACATTCAGGAGGAAGTAAAAGCCAAAGAGTTCCCTTCTCACTTTGAAAGAAATTGTTCGGCTAGGACTAACATAAGTGCAAGCGTACAGCAGCTGGAGCTATTTATTTTCATCTTCTTACTAGAACCAGTCACAAGGCCAATTTTTTTTTACTTTGCAATCGGCAGCAAACATTGATGTCATGTTGTCCTATCTCTCTGTAATTCTTGCAGGTTGGGGTTTGGAGCCATTCATGGCTCCAACTCAGCTGAATACTAATGCTCGAGAGCTTCCACTGGCTCGAGGCTAACCCCTATCCCATGATGCTCTGGGCCACATCCCCAGATCTCATTTGCCACTCAAGTGATCTAGAAGTGTTCCTGCTGGCTTGTTGGCTAAGTATATGTTTTTCTAATTCTATTTGCCTAAATTTTCTCTCTCTTTGCTACCTTTTTTTCTAGATTGTAGTTTTTCATGTATTCTGCATTAGGTCATTGTAGTACTTAGATTTTCCCCCTTCCCAACTAGCGATAGTTCTGTTTAACTTACAGAGCTCTCCCAGCCCATTTAAGTTAGAGGGCCACTTCCCCTTAAGGTTAGAATCCATTTGAGTTAGAGGATTATTCTACCTTTCCATTTCTTTTCTTGCTGCTATACTCTTTAAAAAAAAAAAAAAAAAAAAAAGTATATTTATACTTATATCCTCCTTTTCTGTAGTTTATAGTGGTAGTTACTGTTTGTTGTGTGTTTTTGCAGTTATAGCCTTTATCTTAAAGTTAGTTAGTTAGTTTGTCAATTTGTTTTGCTGTAGTGATAAGGAGAAGGAACCCAGGGAGCATAGGCAGTCAGGGTTCAGGAAGTGTGATAAATGCACTCAAAAGATGTCTCTCACGGATGGGCACACAAGTTGCGTTTACTGCCTCTGTACCATCCACTTACAGGACCCCTGCAACATATGTCACAGATTCAGTAGCAGGGTACTCCATGAGAGAAATAACAAGTTGATGACAAGGGGTTTTTTGAAAGGGCCTTTTCAGGAAGCTTTAGAGACCCAGAGCTCCAAATCTTCCTCCCCTTCTTTAACCCACACTGAATCACCGAAAAGACCAGCCTCTACAGCTCCAGTTTCGGAACCACCAAAGAAATTGGTATAATCAGGACCAAGAGCTCTCGATTCTGACAAGTCTGGAACCAAAGAATCCTCTTCAGTGCCTAGATTGTCCATGGAGCTGATAGAGTTATCAAGGAGTCAGTCTCTTTTATTGGAGCCGATATCTCCAACTCTGAGATCTCCTATTTTAGAGGGAGGCAGATCTCCTCCTTGTCCACCCATACTTCTAGGAGTTTATCTGATGATGATGTGGAGCAGGTGGTAAAGAGATTGTTCTGAACACCAGCCCTGGCTAAAATTTTGTTGTCTCCAGCCCCAAAGGAATCGGAGCCACCCCATTTGGTGCCTGCCTTTTCGATTATTCCTCCTCCAATCACTCTGGAGTCTTCGGAGCCAGAGAGATTGGATCAGGTAGTTGTGGAACCATCAGCACCAAGACCACCTTTGGAATTTTTGGTTCCAACCTCAACTCTGATGTCCTTGGCTCCTTCCGATGTAGAGGGATCTAGGGGCCCATGCTCGCTAGTTGGGTCTGGGGAGGGGAGTCGGCACGGACAGTCATCCGATCCAACTCTACCTCTTGGTGCTTCAGCTAAGTTGAGCTCGGCTCCTACCTCTGTGTTGGAGCCACCAGCTTTGCCTCGGAGTCGACCTTCTGTCTCTTCAGAGCAGAGAGTCCCTTCGGAGTGGGGTGGGCGGCCTTTTGAACTGATAGAGAGGGTGCTGTCTCCCCAGACAGCTCCACTCTCAGAGCCAACTTCTCATCCCTCCCAGGTGCCATTGTCTATCTTCTCACCACTGCCCCCTCCCAAGTGTAGAGACCCAGAACCTCAGGAGACCCCTGCAGGTGGCTTTGTCTCTTCTGAAACTTCTCCGGAGTATCCCTCCAAAGAAGTCCCTAGGAAGAGTCTGTGCAAGAGGAAGCACATAGACACCCCTGAGTCTGTCACTTCTGATACCGATTTGGATGACTCTGAAGGGTCCCCCTCTGAGAATGTCTGTTTCTCCGACATCCTTGAGATCCTGAAACAGAGGGGTGGCTAGAAGTCCACTAACCCTTCAAAGGATGGATCGGTGTACCTGGAGGATTTTGGGTCTTGCCCTTCCATCTCCTGGGTGACTCCCCTATTTGACCAACTATTGGGGGTCATCTCCCGTAAGGCCTGGACATCGCCTGATACAGTGGATCCTGTTTCGAGAAGGCCTAACAAATTTATTACTGCTCCCTCAGAGAAGGAATTCCTGACTAAGGGTGTCCCTGTAGATGTGATGGTGGTGGTGGTGGCCACCAAGAAGGAGCTATTGGAGACCTCCTTTGTTTGTCCATCCTCCTAATAAGGAGTCTAGGACCATGGACGGATATGGAAAGTGTGCCTTTTCTTCAGCAGCCTTCACCCTATGGTCGCTGAATTACCTTACCCATTTTACGAGACTTCAAAGGGATCTCCTCAAAGAGCTTGGAGATACCCGTCAGGGTGCTGTGGCTCAGGGGTCTACAAACAAAGTATCCTCACAGTGGCTGATGGCGCGAATAGACCAGCAGTGACAGGAATTTCCCTGAGGAGGCATTTCTGGATGCACCTTTGCAACTTAGGCAAGCCCTTCAAGTCTTCCTTCACCAACGCCCCCTTTGATGGTTCATCTCTTTTTGGACCAAAGTTAAAAGAAACTTTGACCAGGTGCGAGCAGGATGGGAAAACTTTATCTGCCATTAGAGTCCATTTTTCTGCCCCATCTAGACCTTATCCCAAAGGTCAAAAGGGTGGAAAGATGTGGTTCCACAAGTCCCAAAATGGTTTCTCTGATGCATGTGGTGACTCTTCCCATAGGGGCAGAGGGGAAAGTTATAATGGAAGATGCCGACCTTGCATTAGGGGGGCTCCACAAAATCAGGGTGAGAGAGATACATTCTCTGACAGGCCCTTCCAGTGGTCCTGAAAGGATGCCCACCTGCTCTTCTCTGGAGGCAGTTGGGGGTCAAGTGTCACTGTACCCAAACACCTGGTATGAAATCTCTCAAGACAAATGGGTACAAAGAATTATATCCAGAGGCTATTACATACCATTTTCCATGCCCCCTCCAGTAAACCAGTCCTTACCAGACTTTCCACCCGATCAAAAGGACTATGCAACACAAGAGATACTCTCGTTGCTAGAAAAAAAAGAGTCATCCAAGAGGTCCCCGCAGACCAAATGGGATCCAGAACTTACTCAAGATTCTTTTTAGCTCCAAAGAAAATAGGGGACTGGAGATCCATCCTAGATCTCAGCAAGCTAAACAAAGCAGTGAAGAATTTAAAGTTCTAGATGGTAACTCTGCAGTCAATATTCCCTTTTATCAGGAAAGACAACTGGATGTGCTCAGTAGATCTCCAGGCTGCATACTACCATATAAAGATGGACAGGTGATCCAGGAGACACTTACGCTTTTAGCTAAGATCCAGTCATTACCAATTTCAAGCCCTGCTCTTTGGTGTCATTACAGCCTCCAGAGTGTTCACCAAATGCATGGCAGTGGTCATGGCTCACTTGAGACGTCAGGGATTCCATGTGTTTCCATACCTAAGACGACTGGCTCCTCACTGCCACCACCAAGCATCTACTACTACGAATGAGAGACAAAACAATGTCACTTTACGCCAGACTAGGCATCACAGTAAACTTAAAAAAATCTGCCTTGTCACCGTCTCAGCATATTACCTTCTTAGGTGCAGAATTGGACTCAAGAAATATGACTGCAAAATTTACCCCAGACAGAATACAGTCCCTTCATCAGCAAATCAGGATTTTGATGTCAAAGAAGAAGGTTCAGGCCAGATATGTGCTGCAGGTTCTGGGTACCATGGCAGCAGCTATTCTTCTAATTCCCCTAGCATGACTACACATGAGGGCTCTGCAGTGGTTGCTATTTGCTCAATGGTCAGTGCAAGATCTTCCTCTTTTACATCAGATTAGCATCATGGATTCTTGCAGAAGATGCCTCCTTTGGTGGCTGCAGATGGGCCAGTTTTATCAGGGCTGACTCCTTGTCTTTCCTCAACCCAATGCAGTACTGACCACGGACACTTCCCAGATTGGGTGGGGGAGCATTATCTGGGAAAGACAGTCCAAGGCTTATGGCAAGAATACGAAAGCCACTTGCACATCAATGTTCTGGAGATGAGAACGGTGCTCTATGCATTGCAGGCATTTCAGGACTCTCTACCAACAGAGGTGGTTGCAATTCAGACAGACAACATGTCAGTAGTGTCGTACATAAGCAGGGAGGAACCAAATCCTACCCACTATGTCGGGAGGCACAACGAGTTTGGCAATGGGCGATTGATTCTCAACGCTTTCTGATAGCAATGTACATCCTGGAAAAATCCAACTTGATAGTGGACAAACTCAGCAGAGCTATTCTGTTGCCTCATGAGTGGTCCCTGAAAACAGAGATTGTGGAAGAGATCTTCCAAAAATAGGGCCAGCCTTGCTATGACCTTTTCGCCACTTCCATGAATGGCAAATGCAGCAACAACTTTATGCTCAGTCCTCACCGAGGGATGCACTGGTTCATGACTGCCCCCCACCCGGGTCTGCTCTATGACATTCCCCCTTTCCTCTTATTCCCAAAGTACTACAGAAAGCCAGCTCATTGAAAAGCACTATGATCCTCATTGCTCCTTACTGGCCTCAACAAGTTTGGTTCCCCTTTCTTCGGTCCCATCTGCTAGAGGAACCTTGGATTCTGGATCCAATTCCAGACCTTCTGACCCACTCTTAGAGAGAGCTCCATCCATCTATCCAAGCCCTCAAGCTGACAGCATGGCTGCTCCAATTCTACGCTTAGTCAGGTATTACTCTTTTTCCCCTGCAGTGAGTCGTATTCTTGCCCTTCCCATAAACCATCCATGAGGAGATTGTATTCTAGTAAGTGGAAAAGATTTTCATGCTGGGCTGCAGGACAGAACATAGAACCTTTTACATCTCCTATTACTGCAATCCTAGAATTTCTTTCCAAACTCTTTGATGACCTCCCTATCTTCACTAACACAATTTAAAATCAGGCTTAAAACTTACCTCAAATCACATTGGTTGTGCACCTGTCTGAACCCAGACTAACCTCTCATGTCTTTTTTTTTTTCTCACTAAGTTATCTGTCTTAATTACTGTATATACTAACTGCCTAATGAAAACCAGAATTATTCACAGGCCTTTTAATTGATTAGACTCTCTTTCTATATCCAGATATGGATTTCAGTCTGCCTACTATGTTAACAAAAGATACTTAACATAAGATTCTACAATCAAATGTGTTATTAACTGAACATATTTCCTTATATTCTAATCTACTTACATCTATATGATTTTTCATGTATCAAATACCTTAATTTTGTACTGTACTTTCACCTGTTTAAACTTTGAATTGTTTTTGTTTTGTTTTATGTATAATATTGTACTGTACTTTCGAGGAGCTTTTCTCCCCGGGCCTCTGCTGAAAATGGATATGTATCCAGCTGGACTAGCCTGGTCAACAAATGTAAAATAAATAAAAATAAATAAATAAAATAAAGGAGCTGCAGCAGCAACAATCAGAGTTCAGTTGGTAGCCATTTCTAATTTCCATACTGGAGATATGGGAGTTCCCATTATGTCTCATAGGTTATGTAAAGCTTTCCTTAAAGGCAACTTTTTACTCAGACCCCCAGTCAAAGAGCCCCCAGTCCATTGGGACCTATGTCTTGTTCTAAACTCATTGATTTTTACCAACCTTTGAACCTGCATCATCTTGTGATTTAAAGTATTTGTCATGGAAGACTCTCTTTTTAGTAGCCATAACCTCTGCCGGATGGGTATCGGAGTTACAAGTTCTTTCTATTTGTTTCCCGTTACATCATTTTCCACAAGGATAGGGTATCCTTGAGAATTAATCCATCGTTCCTTCCAAAAGTCTGTTCAGTGAATAATATAAACCAATCCATTGAATTGCCTGTGTTTTTTTCAAACTACAGCGACAAGGCAGAATATAAATTGCACCATTTGGATGTACATAGGTAGCTACGTTTTTACCTGCATAGGACAAAAGGCCTCAGGAAATCTGACCAGCTTTTTGTGTCCTTTTCTGACAAAAAGAAAGGGTTGCCAGTTTCCAAAGTAACTTTGTAAAAATGGCTGACTGATTGCATTTCCTTCTCTTACAGTAGGAATAACAAACAACTACCAGGAAAGATAAAGGGACATTCTACAAGAGCAGTCTCTACATCCTTGGCCTTTCAGGCCAGACTTCCTATAGACTCTATTTTTGCAGCTGCCACATGGGTGAGACCTCATACCTTTATCACTCATTACAAAGTAGATGTGGCCTCCCGGAACAGATCTTCCTTTGGATCCACTGTATTGAAGAGTATTTTCTCCTGATCCGCCCTGGGATTAAGGTGCTAGGGATGCTGTCCCAACCTGGAAGAATTACGGCGAGAAAGGACAACATAACATTAAGAAGTTATGTACTTACCATAACATTCCATGTTTGTTGTCCATCTCATCTACATTCTTGCGTCCCACCCTCCTACCCGCTTTCCTGGAAAAACAGGTGGACAAGTCTATTCTTATGTACATAGTTATGATGATTGGAGTCTTGGTTTTTGGTCTCATACCAAACATCTGTATTTAGATATAGATATGTTTTCTGCATTAGTTTTTTGGGTTAGTCTAAATCTTTCTCTTGCAAACAAGATCTGGAGATGTGGCCCAGAGCAGCATCATGGGAGAGGGGTTAACCGCGAGCCAGTGGAAGCTCTTGAGCTTTAGTATTCGGCCGAGTCGGAGCTGTGTACTGAGTTTTAAACCATGGCTTTGGCAACAAGCCTTTGCCTGTGTTAGACTTTTCTGAAGGGCATTCTCATCTTGAGGGAATGCAATGACTGCTGCCAGTGTGCCGACATCTGCCAAATTGGTTAGCCAGAGGTCTTTGACATTGGCTTTGACAACCACAAAGTAAATGCCAAAGAGGAGTGGGCCTAGTATAGAGCTTGGGGGGACTCCACCAGTTACCAGGCTGTTTGTGGAAGTAGTCTGTCACTGATTCTTACCTCCTGGGTCCTAAGAGTGAGCCAGCTAGCTATCTGGTGTGTTATAAAGGGCTTTATGCCTAGTTCCATAAATTTGTTGACAATGCCCGAGTGAGGTATTGTATCAAATGCCTTAGCCAGATCTAGGTAGGCAGTATGCACAGTCTTCCCTTCATCCATTGCCTTAATGACTTTTTCAAAGACGTCCATCAGATTCAGTAAGCATGACCTTCCTTTGACAAAGCCAAATGTTGCAATTATAACTTTGCAAGATTAATGTTTATTTGGGTAATGTGAGCTGGCATACAAACTGTGACTACTGCTTTGTGCAACTAAACTAATGCAGCCACCATTGTTGTTATTTTAATCCTGGCAGGATCAAAGCAGATAGCTCAAGTGACCAGTTGATAATGTGGCTTTGGATGAAATGATTGGCCCTGCTGTTTCACTGTTGTAACTCTGGCTTTGAAGGACTGATGTATATTTGGGTGAATTAAGATCGGACCACAAACTCTGAAATCTGGCTACTGTTTATGTGAAAAAAATACATTAATATAACCAGTGTCATCTTTTATCATTTTTTTAACCTTGCAATGTCAAACTTGATACCATTAAGGGGAAATGGGGAGATGCTGTTTGTGAATGAAGTGATTGTCCCAGCCATTTACTGTTGTATTTGGCTTTACAAAATTAATGTGTAGTTGAGTAATATGAGCTGGCATACAAGCTGTGACTACTGTTTCTGTGCAACAAAACTAAACTAAAGCGATCATTAGTATTATTGTTATTGTAATCTTGGCAGGGTCAAAGCAGATACTTTAGGTGATTCATTTTATGGTGGGTGTTTGCAGATATAATAGTGGCTCTGCTGTTTTGTTGTCAGAATTCTGGCTTTGCAGGACTAGTGTATATTTGATTAGGGTTGATGCAGCTGTAATATAGTCCATCTCACTTTTTTGCAATTAGACACACCTCTTTGCAGTTAGCCACAACCCATGTGGATGCCTCCTGCAGTCCCCACTTAGTTTGAAGTCATCAGCCACCACTGAATGAGTGAATGATTGAGGATGCATATTGCCCTTATTAACACTTTGAGCTTTTGATGATAAGTTGAAGAGGAGGTCAATATTGTTACAGTGGTGTTCCACTTCAGAAGACCAACATTCTTTAAAGAAATTTCTACAAATATCACTCTCATCCAGCAAATTGGTTTGGATGAAGATGGAGCAAAGCCTCTTCAGATGCTAAATGGAGAAAATGCTACACATATCCATGTCCACTTTTAAGAGAAGTGTAGTTGCTCTCTGTCTAATGGAAGTTTGGATAGACATGTTATCTGTCATGCATATCAAAGGGAAACAGGTGGCAGCTGTCTTTTCTTAGGCACACCTGTGAACTTTTCTTAATGTCTCTGCTCTCAGTTTTGTATGAAACATTGTCCCACCCAGTTTGCTCATTTCCCAGCTAGTACATATGCTAGAGATTCTTCTTAACAAATAGCTTCACCCATTATGAGACTACCCATATACTGTACCATGCATTCTGGGATTCTCATGTTGTTTTATGACTATAATGGGTGTCAAGCACAAATGCAAGACATTTATTTCTACCTGATTCTCAAGGTGTGATTGCAAAATTGTGGTTAATGTAATATGAATACGAATATCAAAACTGTGATTTCTCATAGTATTCCTCGTACTCCAAGGTTCAACAATCTTAAGGTCAATGTGTATGAGTGTACATATATGCATATATATAAGCAGCAATGGTGGGAGGTACTCAGGGCAACCATCTCTGCAAAAATACATTCAAAAACTACAGTCAGCTTTGATTTATTTTTATTTTTTTACTGTTCAGAAATTGCAGTTTTGAGTGTTGATTAGTTCTGCTTCATATTTCTGCCAGGTAGCGTCTTCAGGTCCCTGTTATTTCCATCCTTCTGTAAAAATAATGCTTCTATGTCACTTTCTTGAGATATCCACATCATATTTTCAAACTATTCTGTTGTTCTCATGCATCTCTTTTATTTGAAACATGGTATCCGCTTGGACTTTACAGATCCTCTCAGGATACTTAAATGATTCTATAATGCCTGCTGTCTGGCTTTTTCTTCACTATCATACAGGTTAAATTATTTTACTAATTCTTTATAAGAGTTCTAGTAGATACTATACGACCTTTTAGTTGCACATCTCTTAACTACCATAACATTGTCTATAGCCTTAAAATAATAAGGCTTCCAGAACTTCAATGAGTGCTCCAGCATAGGGTCTTAACGTCTGCTTAAATTGAAGGCTAATGCCTTATTTTTTTCTTTAGGAGATGCTTTATCTGTAACCCATGAAAGGGTGTTGGTAATGCTGGATTTTCTTATAGTTAGTGTGGTTTGATCATGAGGCAATCCCTGAGTGATCAAACAAAATCAGACGTGCATAAACCCAACATTGCCCACACACAGGAATGGGTTATTGCTATTATTCAATTACATTATTTTAGAACATAGTTTCTTACCTTTTCTAAATCATGCCATTGCATAAATGAACTTTAGTGTTCTACAAATTCTCCTATATAGGAGATGTCCAACCTATATACTGCAGACATTCTGAATGCCGACACCTGCTGAGTACATAGCAGCTGAACTCTCAAGTTCAAAGCAATGAATTCTGTAATGTGTGCTTCCTTAATGTCTCAGTAACCTTGGACAGCATCACTGTCAGCTGACTTCTATATGCAACAGATTTGAAAAAAATAAAGCAAAAAAAAAAAAAAGTCCCACAAATTTATTATATTGTTGACTTCATTTTTATGAGGACCTGTATCTCATTTGCTGGAAAACTGTCCTTTTGGAAAGGCAGAAACAAGAGTCACTGTAGATGTTATCTACACAGAGTCACACTTGCATTTTTTTACTTTCTTCAAATACATTAAGTAAAGAAGTCCACTGGCAGAAGAAGCTTGGCAACCATGATTAATTTTAACAGAATGGAGAAGTGCATTGAAGATAGTTAAAGGCACTCTGTTTTTGTGTTCACACATGAAAAATGCCAATGGTATAATAGAGCACATGTGTTGTGGAAGCAATACTGTTCTTTTTAAGAAAGTATTTTTAGAACTAGGAACACATTTTCGGTGGCTGGTCAAACTGCATGTTAATCCGTCACTGTCTAAGACCTTCCTTATTGAACTTTATTAAGGACAAAAGATTACAATGGTACAGTATAGCTTGTTCTCAATAAAAAGACTCAGTAGGTCTTCTTCCTGTTGATAATGTGGATTGCTGTGTATATTTTTGAACACTAAGTAACGTTTATTGTATAATTCTTCTTGTTCACCCTTTTACTTCACCTGCCCTCCCTCTTCCTTGCTCTTTTATGTCAAATAATATTATATGATTGTCTTCGAATCCCTTTCTTCATTTGTTTGTACCATTATACTTGTTTACTGCTCTCCTGTATTATACATTTTCAGATGAATTATTTTGCATTGCCTTCCCGGCTTCAGATAACACCATGTGAAACTGTCAAAAAGAACCAAGTTTGATCTTTAGAGACTCTTCATACAATGAAGAACTCCAGCAAAAAAATTGTAAACAGAAATGTTAAATTGTGCATATAATGTGTGGTTATTAATGGAAATGAGTTCACGATCAAAATGTTTTATATGTCAAAGTAGTTTAAAGTCATGCTGCCAACATTTGATCTGTATTTTCTGATTTTCATTACAAGATTGATAATAGCTGTATAGAAAACCATGGTCTGAAGGTCAGTCAGTAAATGGCAGAAGATGAAGTGGTGTGAAAGGATTATATAGTAAGTGGATAAGAAAAAGAAGCAAGAACTATATCAACTCTCAGTAGAGAAACATCTAATTTTTTTATTTTACAAACATAATTTAGGGGTTGTATTTTAGGGTGTGATTTGTTCTGCTCTACTACTATGGGGGAGCTGAAAAGATAAAGAAAAAATAAAGAATGTCCATCAATAGTACAGCTCACTAACAAAGATGATACTTCAAAAGAAGCCTGGGAAAACGTACTTAGTTAAAATATTTACATCGATGAACAACCAAACAGAATACCAGTAATAATAAAAAAAAATCTTCTATCTCTCAGATAAAAAAATCACATATCCTTTTTCAGGCACATTTAAAGCACTGAACCACTGGTTATAATCTGTATTAAAAATACATTAAAACTTAGTAACATGATATTTGCAGTCATCTATAGTTTTAATCACCTTCATGCAGGCTATTTTTCATTATCATGAATACACAGAAAGCTAAACTGTAGCAGGCTTTGTAATGACAAATTAATTTTCTGTAACCTTCTTTTGTTCAAGTCATTGGAGAAATATAATAATTTATATTCATAATAATAGCTCATATGTTTAAGCTACCTCCTAGTTTACCTAAATGATCTAGCTGCAATGCTTGAAATTTAAAATGTGCATAATGGTCAGATTCCTTTTTATGTTTATACAAGGCATTAATGTTTACAGCTCTCATAATATCAGATAGATGTTCTATAATTCTTAAAATAAGGTATGTACAGTTTTACATTCATAAAACTGAAGGCAGTTACAAGCAATAACATACTCTAAACCTTTGTTCAGATAGTTTGCTAAACCATTAAAGTAAAACTTTTCACCTGTGTTAGGATGAATAAATGTATTAGTATTACAGCCCTGTACATATTTCCATATGCTACATTTTCCACATCAGTAGGTTCCAGTCTTTTATCTAGATTCACTTTATTTATTCTCTTGTAGTTCCTTTAATTCTTGGATAACCTGAAAGCATAGTGTGGATTTGTAAGAATGTCTTACTTCTTTCAAATGATTTCTTCCACATTTTTACTTTATTGTTCCAAACTGAGAGATGAATCAGAAAATATTTCCTAGTACCTTGCAGAGGACGTCATCAGACTGAGTCTTGCTTTATGTTCTGTTACTAAGCAACAACTTTATCATGCAGGGCTTATCACAAACTACAAAAGAGGTGTTTCCTGGTTTCTCAATGATGACATCATCAAGTACAGTCCTTTTTTGCATTCTTTTCCTAAGAAACAGTTGTATCATGCCATTTCTATCACCAACTTCAGCTTAGAAAATGCTTAATTTAAAAGTAAAACAAGCAAGGCCCTTTTCCAGAAACCCTTTTTCTTTCTACACTAATTGCTATTTTCCTATGATAGCTATTCATGGCATCTATTACCACTTCATTGTCCTTTTTGAATAAGTTCACTTACCCCTCTAAAGGTGATTACTGTTAAAGTTTGAAATACTGTTCACTCACATTGGTTTTCAGTATAACTTGTGTGTCGGTGTTTCAAAATAACTTGCTTTCAGGCAGGCTCATGCTTAATAAAAACATACATCCGCACAATATATTTCCTGCCTTTCCATGTGTACATCTGTTTCAACAGTACATAAGTAACTTCTAGGATATGAACTATTTTGTTGGCTATTTTGACTACCTCCCTCTTACTACTGTTATTAAGCCATCACTAATAACACATCCAAAACAACACAGAAGTAAAGATTTCTGCCTTGAACAGCTTTCTATTTTCTTGGAATGCCAGAAATGCACAATAATAGGTAGGAGCCATTGGCATGCCTATAGCTGTGTTTCTCAATTTTATTAATAATTCTCAAGCATAAACTTGTTAACAAATCAGTTAAGATAACAAGCATTTTTGAACCGATATGAATACAAGGAGCATTCATAAAGTAGACATTTAAGTTATTACAGACCCTGAGAGTGTTCAACACTGCTTTGCACAGCACAAATCTCTATGGTTATAAAAATATCATCCTATTGAAAACTTACATTTTTTAATGTAGGCACAGCATTTACAATGTCCAGTAAGTCACATTTGGTTGTTTTTATTAGGAGTCTGAAAATGTGGCATAGAAAGTCTGTGAATAGTTAAACTGTGTAAACTCTGATGCCCCCTCACAATAGGCGACATGAGAGGAGTCCTGTTTTTATGCACTATAGGAATACCCTAGAACAGTGGGTACTTGCAAGACTTAAGCTGGAAATATCTGTACCAAGGTTTGGCTGTGTTAACAATGAAAAGTAAATAATTCAACAAAGCCACATATTTGTTATACATATAGTCAATATGAAAGCCATCCCACTTTTAAAAGACTGCTCATCATTTACCAAATTTAAAACCACATCTTCATAATGTTTTCTACTTAAAATAACTGTAGGTCCACCCTTATTACCTTTCTAAACACATTTTTATTTCTGTCACATAAATTCTGAAGGGCTTCCTTTTTTTTCTTTTTTCTTAAATAAGATTATCATGGTGACTTGTCATCTCGAAATATAGCTTATGAACTCCATCAAATAAAGCATTTGAAAAAGTTGCAATGTGGGACATAGGAGACAGGTATCAGTACACATGTATTCCACTTCCCTTTTTTTTACAAAGATTATCATAAGTTGGCATGTACCTCAACATGCTAAGGCTGTGCCTTGTGGATTGTGAGTGATGTTGTGTTTGTGTTTGATTCTCTCACTTGATTGTGTACCATCCTTGATCATTTAGGAACTCTTTTCTGTAGTTCTTTGGATTACAGAGCCCGTCTGCTGAAGGTGTGTCTGAGCAACATTTTTATAACTCTCAGCACAGAGGATTAAGGCAATGAGTTGTTAACAAGCTACTTCTTGTGGTACAGACTTTGATCCCCTCAGCATTCATTTGTTACTATGTGACTTTGACCAAGTCACTTAATTAGACAGTCCTTTGGGGTAACTGGGAGATTAGGCTAAGTGCCTTACTGGTCTCCTGGACTGCATGTACAATAACAATCTATAAGCCTACACTGCCACTGCTTTCAATAGCTCTGAGTTCCAGAGTTCATCTTACAAAACATTTGAGAAAGTTGCAATGTGGGATGTAGTAGAATGATACAGGCAGATCTAAGGGTAATATCCCCACTGGTGTTCTATTAGATAATGTTAAAGTAAGGTTCCATAGGATCTATTAGATTGCAAAACTGTGTAAGTTTAATAACAGTGCTGCAATTTCATTTGTTGCTAGGAGAGCAAATGTTAAATCATAAAACAAGAATACTAGTTGTATACTAATTAATTGCACACCAAGAGTACTTACAAAATTATTACCTCATTTGTTTATGCAAATTTGAATATTGTTTTCCAGTGTTTGCCATTTAAACCCTCTTGCTTTTGCTGGTATAACATTACTGCTTGTTCTGCTGTGTGTACCCCAGCACTTGTGTGTGTGTGTGTGTGTGTGTGTGTGTGTGTGTGTGTGTGTGTGTGTGTGTGTGTGTGTGTGTGTGTGTGTGTGTGCGCGCATGTGTGTGTGTGTCAGGCTGAAAATGAAGAAAATCTTGTTGAAGTCCTCCCGATTCAGGACTACCCTTCATAGAAAGAATCATTTGTGTTGGCCAATAATAGTCAGTCCTAAAAGAGTTGTTCATTATTATTATTATTATTATTATTATTATTATTATTATTATTATTATTGTTGTTATTATTATTATTACTATTATGTACATTACTGTTATGGCTGCTTACATCCATATTGGCAAGCCTTTTAGTAGATGTTTTAATAATAATTGTTGAGCTGTAACTGTCCTTCAGATGCTACATTCATCATGCGCTGCTCTGTCTCCAGTCTCAGAAGCACTAAAGTACATGATTGAAAATATATCCAGTACTAAAACCTGTTTCATCTTTATTACATTTGTTGAGTTTTACCTTTATGGAGTATGGCATGTTTATCTTTGATATTCAGCAGAAGTATTAATGAAATTATATGCATTCCACAGTGCTTTCATGTTGAAATAGGTCAGCTTTTAGTGTTGTTACTTTTGTTCTGCATTAGAAATTTCCATGTGAAAATACTTAACAATTAATTTATATAAGATTTGCTGAATCTAGACTGTTTGGCATTATCTGACCACTAAAACCATCCGTCTTACATCAAGAGGGTCCTCTGCACCCTTGTGACAGAAGAGTGTAGGAAAGGACCCATCTGAGTTGGAGATTGTTAGAATAAGGCTCAGTATTGAGCATTTCCATTGGCCAGCTTGTTTGAAAATTGCTTAACTTGTTTTAAAAAAGGGTTCCCACAATTGCTACATAAGTTCCGCTTTTATGCAGGTTTGTGCCTGTTATAACACAGCTCCACAGAGTTTGGTGACTAGCCACTGCTCTACTCTCTTCATCTGAGCAGTCTGAGGTATCTGTTTATGCATAGCACACCTTCATGCAGCACTGAGCAGTGGACATAACCATTGGCGGTTATAAACGCAAAAGCTGAAGTAGATTTATTTCCCTTAGAAGCAGCTTGTCCTCCAAATGAGAAGTCCCTTAAATTGCAATTAGCTGCTTGGAGAGCACATAAGCTAGGCTTTTTACAGCATTTGCCACCTTAACTGAACTCTCCTAATCCCTAATAGTCTTGTACCCCTTGAGAGCCCCAATAGTATAGACCCAGCATTAAGCCCCCAATTAAACTACATCCTTCCTCATTAAAGAAAGCAAATTTACACCTAGTATTATGGATGTTCAGTTCTCCTCCATTTCTTCTGTCAGCCTGATTGGCATGGGTATCCTGAGGCAGTGAAGCAAATGCCTCGTGCACTGACAACCCACTACTCCTAAACCACTCAAGCTCAATTTGTGAGAAATGCATATGCAGAGAATTTGGAATCCTTGCTCTCTCATTCACAGAACAGTGACACTGAACAGGTTGTCAGCCCACGTACTACACCTCCTGCATAAACCACGGTCTCAACACATAAATCATAATATGTGGAAGTACTCACCAGAAATTTACCTAAAAACCTGAGACCTCTGAAACACAAACATGCTACAACTAATACAGTACCTACAACACTCAATATATATAAAACCACAAGCACAAGTGTCTCACCAAATAAGCCCCTAAGGCAAAGCACATCTAAACCAAATTTTTTTGGTCATAAGCAACTCCATAATGAGACACACAGATTTCCCACCCACTAGACTGGACAAGGAGAGGGTTATGCTCACTGGACTATATGAAGAGAGGCATAACTGAGCTCTCTGAATATGTGTCTCAGGCAGGTATGCCCCTAGCCTTGAGCAGCATACTACCTTCAGCTAAGATGGTACCACAATATAAACAAAAAAATGATTGACTTCAACAATTGGCTTAGTTTTTGGTGTCATTCTAAGGGGATCCAGTATCTGTCAACATGGGATGATACGGTAGAAAGAACACCTGCTTTGTCAGAGATAGTCTTCATCTGTCACCTCTGGGATTTCAGTCACCGACTAAGGCTCTTGCCTCCCCCATAGTGCCTTTTTAGGCAGTGTCACAACAACAAAATTCCAAGCGTAAAAATATCTTCAAAAAGCAACCCCAAGGTTATGCTGTTAAATGCTAGGAGTCTAAACCTAAAACTGCACTCACTGAAAGCAGCCCTCATTTTAGAAGATGCTGATGTTTGTGCAGTCACAGAAACTTGGTTTAAGGCTGTGGAAAGTACCCAGGCCATACCAGGTTATAATGCCTTCCGCACATTTAGACCACAAACTGAAAGTGTGAGTAGTAAAGGTGGTAGAGTATCAATATTCATCAAAGATAAATACACCTCTAGATTGATTAAACAAAATGATTCCCTTGAACTAATCCAGGTCCAATTGACTATAGGTAAGACCCCTCTCCTAGTTATTGCAAGTTAAAGGACCCCCTCCATGAACCAGGATACCCACACTGCATACTTGGATCTACTTGAATCACTCAAGATACCACCACACACCCTTTTAACTATTCATCCATAGATTGGGTAAATTATAGGTGTAGTAACACACTTGCACAAAGCTTCTTGGACTTCATCAACTCCAATGCCCTCGAACAGTTGGTTGACACCCCCATAAGGGGCCCAAACATTCTGGATCTGGTGCTCACTAAAATGGGTGATCATTGCACCACCCCATGTGTGTGTGGCCCTCAGTCTCATTAGAAGTAACAATGACATCTGACACCCCCCCCCCCCCCCATTAACAGCAACTAGACTAAAACAACTTCTCCAAAGCCAATTACAACCTAATATGTGACAACATTAATAACTTCATAACCCATGCCCTCACTGATGGCTTGGACACCTATACAGGGATTTACACCAATGCCTTGTATAAGATTCTGTAGAAATGTATTGACTCAGCTGTACCTGATAGGACCAAAACAAGATCCTCAAGAAAGTACAAGCCTGCCTAGTGGACATCCCCCATTAACAGGTTAAGATAAAGAAATTGCTGTCCAAGAGCAGGAAGGAATGGTCTCTGAATTGGAAGCATCCCCTCCTTGACTTAAACAAGCAAATAAGACACCTCATAAGGCATTCTAAAGCTAACTATGAATCCAAATTAGCCTCCTTCACTAAGGATAACCATTACACTTTCTTTAGCTACATCAGAAACCTTAAACAAAAAACCCAGATCTGTGCAGAACTGGTTGTTAATTGCACCACATATGCTGCCAGCCTGCTAGCTGACAGGTTCAGTGAAAACTTCTCCTTCCATCCCCACCACATATCCCCCAAAGCATCCCTACCACTTGCCCCCACCTAGTATCTCCAAGGAGCAGGTCATAAACACTGTCTCCAAAGCCAAAAACACAGCTTCTATGGGACCTGATAATATCCCAGGCTGCATTCTAAATGAATTAAAACAGGAACTAGCTGCACTGCTGGATACCCTTTTTAACCACAGTCTAAGCACTGGTTTTGTACCTGCCGAATGGAAAACAGCAACTGTCATCCAGTTACATAAACAAGCTGCCTCCTCTGATCCTAGGAACTATAGACCCATAAGCCTGACCAGCCTAATCTGCAAGGCTATGGAAAGAATAATCATTGACCTTGTCAACAAAGATATAGGAGACCTCCAAACACTCGACTTGACCCAGTATGGCTTCATTAAAGGAAGTTCCTGCCTCTTGAACTTGGTAGACTTCTTTGAGACAGTCACCAAGGCCCTGGATGAAGGCAAATCCATGCATACGGCTTACCTGGATCTGGCCAAGGCTTTTGACACTATTCCCCACTCAGGCATCATTGATAAACTCACCCAACTGGAGATCAACCCGTATATTGTCAGGTGGGTTGCAAACTGGCTCACCGATAGAATGCACACAGTCAAAATATGTGACTCTACCTCCACCAGCAGACCCGTAACCGGTGCTGTTCCACAGGGATCAGTGTTCCGGAGTCCCCTGTTGTTTGGAATCTACTTTTTGGATGTATAGGCTAAAACAAAAGGCCTATGGCTGACAATGTTTGCTGGTGATTGTAAACTGGGTGCAGTCATCTAGTCGGCAAACAATGTCAACATCCTACATGAGGGACTTAAACAGACAAATGACATGACACAAAGTCATGGGTAAAGCTCAATGTAAAGAAATGCATTATCATCCCCACTGGCAATGGCAATGTCCCTGCAGATTACCACATTAATAACAACACCCTAAGCATGCAATCAGCAGTGAGAGATTTGGACACACAGGTTGGCAGCAACCTTTCCTTTGACCACCACATCTCCACAGTGGTAAGAAAGGCGTTCTACGTTGTCCACCTCATAAGTAAGGGCATTGCATCCAGAACAAAAGATATTATAATCCCCTGTACACCTCACTCATCAGGCCAGTAATAGAGTACAATGCTACATTTGGTATGTACCTTATCAGGCACCTGCAGCAACTGGAAAGACCTCAAAGGTTTTTTCCAAGAAAATTCAGGGTCTTCAGCATATGTCATATGTTAACAGACTGATATCACTGCCACAATACTC